>NW_011342792.1:243322-254151 GCF_000735185.1 Notothenia coriiceps | reverse complement strand
CCCCCTGGGGCCGGTCTTTCCGCTCTCCTGGTGTGTTTGGCCTGCCAGTGCGCATTAGCTGTGTTTGTCAAATCAAATCAAACTAAAGATCACATTCCTCCCCGGGAGATAACACTGACCATGCTTGTGTTCATGTTTAGATAAATAGTTTAAAGCCATGCTACTTAGGCAGCCTATTGCCTCATTACAGACCTAACAGAAAACTCAAGACCACCCTAATGATGGTGATTTCCTAACGATGATTTATTACATTGAAAAGGTCTTAAATGCATGTGAAAAATACAAAATAATTGTGTTTTCGTACACAGTGGTGCAGGTGAAACAATAACACATGTTTGAAGATCTTTGCAGTCTAGGAAAGACTGCTGCAGTTCACTTCTGAGATTTACATTCCAAACTTTGCAGAAGAGATTCAGGCACTCGTTTAGCGCAGATGGCAACTCTTAAGGAGAGCATGACCCCTGGAAACTGGAGTGTGAACATGACTGCTTTCCATTATAACAGGATCACGCAGCCAAAGCAGTTTTTTGTTGGCTTTGAATGCTAATTCTTCCACGATATGAGCTACAGTTTTAGCTTCCCATTTTCAAGTCAGCCATTATAATTAAACTTGTGTCTGATCTCAGTGTGTGACTGCATTAGTGATTGGCTTAATGCCCAGCACACTTAATGACTGTTGGCCACTCAAAAGGAAGCTCATTAGCAAAGATGTTTGGGAGAATCGCTGCATAGTGACACATTTTATGAAGCTAGAAAAGCAGTTTTCGATAAAAATAGACAAATATGAACAATTTTTACTGCGGACAACTGCTTCAGTGTTGACTTTCTCTGTCCAAAAATAGTGCTGTTATTCATCAGAAGGTTATCTGTTTATAAAACCTCTGTCTGCAGTCTTGAACATGTGGGACAAACAGGGGATTCAAGAGGACAAACCTGTACTTTGTTGAGTGTAGAAAGTCAGCAGATCAGTGAGACATCCCGTGTCCTCTAATTCATTAATGAGGGGTTGATGAGCGGTTAAATACTCAAGATGTTCATGAAAATATTTAACTTTTCATGAGTTGTATGACCTTTGTGGTTTTATTTTATGGAATGTCTTATAATATTATGTTTGATACCTTGACTTACAACATTAGCAAGTGGCAGCTGTACTGTGAAGCTCTAGTTCACCTGCCTGAGTTACATTACATTACATTACATGTCACTTGTTAGACGCTTTTATCCAAAGCGACTAACATACTCAATACTGTGGGCAATCCCCACAGGAGCAATTTGGGGTGAAGTGTCTCAGGGACACAACGACATGCTGACTGCAGTGGGGTTTGAACCTGTGACCCCTTGATCCCAACACCAACGCCGAACCCACTGCACCACACACGAGTATAAATCCTGCAGCTCTGGTTGGAAAAAAACAGAGTGGAAAAATAGCTGAACAGCTTACTGTAAAAAATAAAACAACAACTCTTTTTTCCCCACAATGCTCTCACAGTAGAAGCGTGAAATGTAAAATCAGGGGTTTTAAAGTCCCAAAGCAGCAAATGTTTTCAGCACATATTTTTGTCATTTTTTAATATATTGGTTTTAGACAGGGTCAACTCACACCGACATAAATCGAGATTCAACCGTCTGGTTGTGTGGTAGACTGAGTCTGGTTCTCTTGATTAGTTTTTTGGAAAATGTGAAACAGGCCCCCACTAAAGAGATCATTTGCTGCCATGAGATCATATTTCCCTGTTGGTTACAGCCTCCTAAAGCTTTCAGATAATTAGAAATACGAGTACATTTGGAAATAAAGAGGTTGAACAGACCAATCACAGTTGAGGCTTTTAAGTATACCCTGTGAAGCTTAAAAATTAAGCGCAGAACGGCAGGAAAAAGGCTCGTTGTAATCCTGATAATACTCAATGGTCCATTAAGCTCAGAAGTGACCTTTTATTCTGAAAGAGAAAAGGTCAATTAAAGGGTCCGAAAAATAATGTAATCCTCTTCTCTGACTGATGCACAGAAGCGTTAAGTTGCAGCATTGTAATCAAGTGACTGATGATCAGAATTTCCACCCGTGATAAGCAACTGACAAAACCACAAAGACATGGGGTTGAATGGATAAAAGCTCTATTGTGATTGAAGGCACAAAGCAGCCGAGTTCAATTAGGCATGAGCAGAAAGAAAAAAATAAAACAAAGTCATCTCCACAAATCTGGATTAGCAGTAATTATTCTATTTGTAGACTTGTCCGGTCGTGCAGAGCCTGTTTGTGAAAGAAAGAAATAAAAGGAGAGAGAAAACCTTCCATTTGTGGGGGAGACGTGTTAAAAGAAGTAGTTTGATGGCAACAGGAAAGACAGTCCTGCCACTAATGATGTGTCACACAGCTCCAAACAGAGACAACTATCCCAGATGCCTGCGGTGTGAGTTCCAGACCCACCCTCAATATCTGCCAGTTCGCCACATGGATGGGCGTTTGAGACACAATCTCTTGAATCGGCCCTCTCTAACGGCTTCATAAAAGAAGTAATTATTCTACATCGGGAAGGCGCTGTCTATGGGAGATCAAATGATGTCTTCCTCTAACAAAGCTCTTCATTCAGAGCCTTACATATCTGCAGTTCACTTCAGGATAAGAGCGTTTCCCCCCCTTTGCTCTCCGACCTCCACCCAGCACAGAAGATCTCTCTGCTTTTTTAATTAAAAGTGAATTCTCCTGGCTCAGTTCGGCTACGAATCTCAGAACTCTGTGCTTTGGAAAGACTTAAGAGGGGATTGCGGTGGGTTTCAGCCAATGTTCAGTTGGTGAGAAGGAGAAAAGGATGGGGGGGAGGGAAATACAAAAATGCCTTTCAACATTACTTGAGGCAATCTTCAGTAGCATATCATTAAGTTAAAGTATGAAAAGCAGCACACAGGCAGTGCATGCTCAGAAATACAGTTATTTATTAAGTGAGAACAAGGCCTTTTCTTTGTCCATGCTGAACAGCCAGAAAGCCTTCATTTACTAAGGAGAAGTGCCTTCAGCATCACCGAAGAGTGGGTGTTTGGCTCAGTTATTTTTGGAACCACTTGCTATCTAATATTTTAATATAAATGTGACTCAGTATTTATTATTTTTGAGCTTGGACTACTGTTCTGTTAAACAGGAGGCCAGAAAAACCTAACTGCAATCTGTTATATTGATGGTAAGTAAATGTTTGAGTTTTTTGCACGTGATATTATGAACTTTGGAGAGAGCCGAGCAAGCTGCTTCTCCATACTTCTAGTCTTTATGCTAAGCTAAGCTAAACTGACTCTTCACATAGAGTTACAATCTTTTAAATCGAATCGGCCAACATGATGGCAAACGGTTTCTTATTAAACTATCCAGCAATTAAAGAACAGTCCAATATTCCCTGTGTTGAAGCTTTGTTTTGTTCTCGACTCCTACAATAAATATCTATCATAGCTGATAAATGCTCCATTATGTTCACCACCTTTAGTCTCCAATTCATTATCGTCATAACTACCAGCGACCCATTTCACATTATCATTTGATCCATTGTTGATATAAAACACTGATTAAAGAGATTTCAATCCAGCTGATTTGACTCTACTTTTTGGACGATACCAAAATGAACACAGCAGTATCCTTTGTTTCCTTTTTTTCAGAGAAAGAAGTTGACACAACTATCTTTTGGTATCACTCGTCTTCTTCTGCTCTGCTGGACAGAGTGAGAAAAGAGACCAGGCGAGTGCTCGGGGGGGGCAGTGAGAGGGGAGACAGACCCTCCTCACATTCGAGCTCCTGCATGAACGAGCTGAAGTGTCCCTAAGCAAGGAGCTGAGTCCTACAGCACTATTGTTCCAACAACCCCTAACGCTCCACCCGGAGAGAGAAATGAAAAGCTTTTGGATTTAATTTTGAAAGAAAGATGATGAATGACGATTCAGTCTGAAATTACTCTGCCAATGGCACCGACTGTTACAGTAAATGTGTGTGGGGGGGGGAATAAGATTGCGCCGGGGGGAGGATGGTTGCGTTTGAAGTTATCGGTGTTGACAAAATCTCACTTCCACTTTGCTAGAGTCCTCTCTTTTCTTTTACACAACAACGGTGTGGTTTCACAGACTATTGTTACAAAGCTGAGTTCATTTTCAAACACAAAAACCATTGCCCCTGCTTTCTAAGATTCATTTAGCTCACTGTCAAGAACATTTATTTCATCGTAAAGCTCAGTTAAAGGGGTCATATTCTGCTCTTTTTCAGGTCATTTACCACTGTTAAAAGTACTTAGTAATTATTTAAGGTAAGTACAAGCACCTCAACATAGTACATACCTGCAGTTCTTAAAGGGAAATGTTTTAGGAACTACTTCTACTTCTTTTTCGTTTATGTTTGGAATGAATTATAAAACAAACATGTTTAAATATTTAATAACAAACATTCAAGCCTGTTTTTGTAATGAGAGTTGACAGTTATATGAGGAAAAAACAAACAGCATGGGGTTAATTTTTTCCCACAAAGACCGGAGCATCAACGGAACAGAGTGTATCCGGTCGAAGCACATTTTGATTGCCAACACCATTTATTTTTTCCACTGAAAGCAAAAATACTCCTGCTGTTTCTATGCTGTCTACTGTATATTGCTTTCACCACCTACACGTAAAAACCTACAGCAGAATGGGAAGCATTTGATGCTGTTCAAAGTCTTTCTGGGAAATGAACACTAAGTGAACTGAAGGACGAGAAAGACATCAGAGATAACTTTATAGCAAAAGAGTTACTGAATGGCATTGAACATCAGCGCTGACTTTGTCTTCTTCAATAAAAGGAGAATGAAAGGGGGGCATGAGAGCAGTCAGCTTGGCGTACGAAAGCCATTTAGCGGTTTTTGATAAGCTCTCCAGTTTGCACAGTCACGCAGGGCAGTGGTCTGGGTGCAGTGGTCTGGGTGCAATCATCTGAGCAACGTGACGTGTGCATGTAGAAGGGTGCTCTGTAAGCAATGCCCTGCTAAATGTGTACTGAACCATGGACCTCATCAGCATCAGTCAAATCAGCGTGTAAAGGTCGAGCAGCACCAGAGGCCGGCTGTCGACATATCCTTTCCAATTACATGGGAACATCATTATAGTCCTTGTTGCTCATACAGCCTGTTTTGTACAACTGTTGTTGTTGTTGTTGACAAGCTATCAATATGTCATCATGGTTTGTCCCATCAGCTCTACATGGAATGACAATTCAATGACTGAGCAAATTAGCATGTTAAACTCACATGTATTTGAACTCTTGATTAAACTAAGAATAGTTCAGTAATGTATGTTCAAGCCAAATCTGTAGTAATAAGAATACAACTTTTGCAGGAGAGGAATATGGAAGTATACGAATAAGATTTATGAAAGTGTAAGTGTGTATGTGTATTTAAGAAATGGTTAATTGAGTCACTAGTATCTGCAATTTCACTTTTGTTTCCTACTTTAACTGATGGGTTTTTTATTGTTTTGTTTATTTTCAAGCCATGTTAGAAAGCCGAATATTAAACAATGTGTCAGTAAAGGACAAAATAAAGTATATTGTGAATACTGTTCTTGATAATGTACTCACTGCAGGGTTCCTGAGAAACTATTTTGTTATTTTTACTGTAAAAGCATTTTTTGACAGAATCAGTAACAGAAAGAAAATCTAAAGGAAGTTGTGATAGGGTGACTTCTGCAATTATAGAAAGGTTACATGTATGTGTTTTAACAGGTCACCCATATACTATGCCATTACATCTGTGTGTGTGTGTGTGCGTGTGTGTGTGTGTGTGTGTGTGTGTGTGTGTGTATTCAGGCTTTCTGGCAGCTGCCTGCTTTAGGCTCGCATGAAAGAAGCGAGCCTCGGTGCTGCAGCGTCTCATAAGATGAATAAAATATGACGAGCACGCAGCAGTATTTCACTGTTGCTCTGAAGCAACATGGACTACATCTCTGAAACAACGGAAGAACGCTGTTATGTGGGTGACACTGAAAAAAAAATCTAAAAAAGAACAGAGAGAGATAACAGCGAGGTGCTTGATTATTTTGTTTAAAAATATCTGCGCTTCAATCCAATACTGAGGTGGTTGCATTTATTTATGGTCTCATATCCCCAAAAAATATGTTCTCACTTCCCTGTAGCGGCCAAGCTTTGACATGTTGCCAAAGAAACTTAAAGAGGCTCTTTCTTCAGTAGATCCAAAGAAAACATTCCTCAGTGAGTTATGTGGATTTTACATAACTGAGACATTTATGGAAAGAGATGTTTTAATGTGATCACCACAAACAAAATTCCTTACACCTCAAATCAAATTGTAAATGAGGCAGAAGTTTTAAAAAACTGGAACTTTCTGCATGGATAGATCACAGTAACAGGAAGGGGCTAAACTGAGAATTTAAGCTTCAGTTAGCAAATACTTCAGAGAAAATACACAGTTTTGCTTTTTCAATGACACATTTGAATCAAGTTATTGTCACAATTTGCAAGGAATATCCAAGATCAAAAGGCCAACGTGGCTGTTAACATTCAGGTAAATGTGTTATCAATTTGTGTTTGGGATTTGTTGTGCATGGCAGGCAGCCAATAGCGAACCAGGTTAAAGTTCAATGATGGGTATAAATAAAGCCACGCCTCCAATGGGAGTGTCCGTTGAATGAAATGCCACTGTCTCGGATGCTTCGTTATTCCTCCGCTTATTTGGATGCTAAACAGCAATGAACGTAAAGCGTACTCCGCTAACAGTGGCAATCCTCCATCCAACCAGTCTGTTGTAACACCTGAGCATCACACACTGCTAGTACTTGCCAACATGGTTATAAAAAACTAGTTTGGATCCAGTTTCTGCTTCTCAAAACCAGAAGGTGTATGAGAGAGACTTACACAAATGTTAAAGAATGACAGTTTAATCATCAACAGTTCCTGTATAATGTATATTTGAAAGATCCACAGCAGCCTTTCTGTGTTTTTCTATGTGGTGAATTATTACCTAAAGACTCGATCAAGCCATCCTCCCTGCTGGAGAGGGACAATAAAGAGATGCTTATCATAGAGAAAAAAGTTAATCACTACATTCGAGGATGTAATGTAACACAAAAAATGCAGCCTGTGTTTTGTCTTCGGTCTAAGGGTTGATCTGAAGCGGGAGTCAGTGAGGCGCTGAGTGGGAGCTCGAGCTGAGTCATCCCACCCTCAACCCTCAAGCAACCTGGGAAAGAAATCTGCACGGTCACAGAGAGCGGGGGGGGTGGGGGGGGTGGGAGGTGACGAGGCGTGGCAATGTGCTCGCGGCTGACCAGGCGTGCTTCATTTACTGCATGTGATAGCTCCTAACATCACGGCCAACCTGCGCAGCTCCACTGACAGATGGAGAATATTAGCAGAGGAGCTCATGTGTGTGCACTGCTTACTGCCAGACTCAGAAAAGTAGCTGATAAGGGGATAGACTTAGGCGCTCATCCTCCTTGCTGTTGGAAATTAATGGAACAACATGTAAGGCTGAGTGTAAGAATAATAAGCCCTTACTTAAAGAGTGTATAAATACACTGGGTTTGGTTACGCTTGCACATCTTAAAAATTAAATCCCAGAAGATGCAATTACTCTGCACAAAACTATCATGACAAAGTAAACTGCAACGACATATTCTCAAGAGGAAATTGACTAAAGTAGTTTATCTGTTTAAAAGGTAAAGTTTTCTGTTAAACCATGACAGCAGTGGAGGCACGCACATCTTGATTTGGGCAAGTTCATTTCACAGAAACCTGACAAATTCATCTGGCAAGTGTGAGAGCTCAATTAGGGCCCTGCACTCTGGAGAGATATCTGATACAGACCCAGAGGGGGCTCCACCCCTTCTGACTCTTTATCATACCGGGCTCACGCTGTTGTTAGGACGGGGCTTATCATAATCTCCTGACATCCTCTTTTAAGCAAAAAGCCTGTCTAATTCTTCACAGTGCAGTATGGATGTGAACTAAGACTCAAGGTGATGTTCTCAAAGCAGAGAGAGCCCCTCAGGGCTACTCGTCGCTGCTCCTAACGCCTTCTTAAAAGAGCTTTTAAAAATTCTTTATATGATTGATGTAATTAAATTGTCTTTATGAAGCAATTTCCTTGAAATTAAAGTCAGTTTTTAATATCTATTACGAAATAAATACCTTTATTGTGGGTCTCATTTAGGATTATAAATGGCGCTTTAGTTTGAGGCTCAGCATGACCCAGACAAGAAGCCTCTCAGTCGAACACACAGGCAGCACTCGCACCCTTTTGTCCTCCAGTTACCTAAAAGTGGAGTTAGTAAACAACATTTCTTTATTAAAGGCTCGGCTGTTGCCAGGTTGGAGCTCTGTTAGAGCAGCAGGCTCAGACAACAGTGCCAAGCACTTTAACGCCAACAAAGGCCTTTTTGTGAGGCAGGGATCAGGTTAAAGAAAGGACAATGGTCTGTTACACAAGGTGAGCAATTACAGTGGTGATGTGCTGATCTCTGGGGCTGGCAGCATCTCAAGGTCACGCATGGAACACGGAGGACGTGGCTTTCACATTCAGTGTTTTCTCCTTGTCTTTTTTTTTATTTTCTCCATTGCTTTCACACTCTCTTTGCTCTTCAAGCCTTCTGCCTCTCCTGAGTGGTTGGTGTTGGATGTTCACAAGGTTGTGATTCAGGTTTGATGGTGCAGAGAGGCAAACAGAAAGTGTGGTTCAGACTGACAGGAGCCAGAGTTTACTCAGGATCTAACCTCATGATTCATTCATTATCCACGTTTTGGGGGAAAGTGTAGGAAGAGAAGAGAGGTTTTTCTACTGCAAATTATTATGCTGTGTAAATGATGTAACTTCAAAAACAAACATGCTGCTGTTTGATCACTATAATTATGTTCCTACCGTAGCGGGAACTACCGCAGAACAGGTTTAGAAAAATAAACCAAGTGTTTATATTTCTGTGGACGGTGTGGTTAGAGGGCATCATGTATAGTAGGAGGATAGAGAGTGGTGAAGGGGTGAAGGGGTCATTGGATCACCCAAAGTTAAAATGTTAAACGATACGATGATACATGTCTCCATGTAAACACCATTGGGTTGGCCTTGCATCCAAACATGTTGGGAGGTACACAAGATAGAAGCAGATAAACACACCTTTGTTTGCCTCATATTATCTTTGTTTGGATTGAACAACCACCACGTCCTCAGCAGGGTACCTTTCTCAGTCTGAGAGAAAAGTCTGAGCAGGTAGGATGGATAACAAAACCTTATACATAACATTTAACATATTTCAATAAACTACTTTGTTTCTTAAATCAAGGTTTTGAGTGTAAATTGAAGCCATACACTTTAATATATGCAGTTCATACCTATCAACAAAACCCTTTTGTTAAAGTTTAGGCTTTGTTCTGATGTCTACCACCCAGTGTTTCCTGCCACCTGTTTAGGCAATGATACGTTTTACGGAGGACGGGCTGGTGCTGTCAATAATCCTCCTATAATCTGAAAATCTGGCTGAGATGCACATGCAGCGAGGCTGACCCACTCTGATCTGTGTAACTGTAACACAGTTTTCAAGATGATCCTCTTTCAAGAAATGTATTTACTTTTGAGGAAAAGCTAAATAAGCAGTTTTAAACCACACATTAAACTAAACACATCAAGGCATAGCTTTTGTGTTTTGAATTCACACAGAATATAATTTGAAGCCACTGAGTGTGAAGCTGCTACTTCTTTAACGTTAGACACTAGAAACAGGCTGAAACCTTCAGCAGGTCAATGGCAAAGACATCGGAGTATTTAACGCCAAGCTATTTTTGAAGGAGCTCTAATGAGGATCTTGACATCCTTATTTGATGGTGATATATCAGGAGCGAGCACAGCACCCAGCCTACACACAGCTGACACACAGCTCACACTGCACCACTGTTATTCCAGTGCGATGGCTAGCACAAGCATGCAAAGTATAATTCCTGTCAGTTCCTCTGGCGATCTTCAAAGCCTGCAGGCCATTGGATATTATCAGCGGCACGTCCCTGAGAGCTCGCCAAGGGGACAGAGAGATAAGCTCTGGAGGAATTCAAGGCCTTCTCACTCTGCTTCCGGCAACCTCATCACTACACAAGGGACCTCATATGTGAGCCACTTTCAAGTTCTCCTCTGCAGCCACAGCTCAGCTTGTGTGTGAAAATAAACATGTCTTTCTTTCTTTTAGGATTCAACATTTTTAGTGCAATCTGATGGTGCTCCACTGCAACGCGGCTTCTCTTGGTGATGCTGAGACTTTGTTGTTCACTGAGGCAGCAGCAGCAGCACCCTCATTCTCCAGTGTACAAATATGTTTCTCAGATGTTGGCATATTCCCCTGCAACTGTTTGATACTGCCTCTGAAAGGACTGGGCTCTCAGGGCAGCACAACGGCTGTTAGCAACAATACAATCTATGTGACTTTATTTTTTTAATGAGCGCCCACAGATCTCTGCCATGTGCAGCTGGAACCGCATTACTATATGATGGGATAGACGCTCCCATTACCAGAGGGTTTAAATAAAATAAGGAGAACGGGGAGCTTTGATTTTTATTTCACAGTGACACAGTTCATGATATTGATCTGTTCTGCTTGTTCTAGATTCAGAGGCTATTAACTAAGTGCTGCCATAACAAGAGGTCTGTCGTGCGTTATGCTTTTTATTAATGTCATGCCGGGTGCTGAAATATCAGGAGCATGTGCAATTAGTGCCATTTGTAAATTGATTTCAGCAGCAATGTGATCAATCCTAACAACCATTATGTTCTTCTTCTTTTTGACACAACACAGTATGGTTGGTTCAATAAAATGACTGAGGGGATCAAAAACAATGG
>NW_011342792.1:222831-243303 GCF_000735185.1 Notothenia coriiceps | reverse complement strand
GGGGCTGAATATGCATATGTTTCTTAAAATCATTAGCAGTTACCCAGTTTAATGGTTATTGTTCATTCAATAATCTGCTGTGTCTAAAATATGTCAGAAAAAAGCAAAAGGGTAATTTCTCAGAGAACACAGTGACATGTTCAAATATGTTTGTCCACAAAAAGTAGTAACTCAGAGGTATTCAATTTAAAATTATACCAAAAAAAATGATATTTAGTAGATGGTTGCATCCGAAAGGCTTGCAACAGAGCCTAGTTCACAAAAACTAAACATAAACAGTCTGTCAGACAGAGTTAAACAACTGTTGTTTTAATAAAAATGATAAATAAATTGCTTGCGAAAACAAGAATGTTATTAGATCCAAAATAATCTACAAATGACTTTCTTAAACCAACAAATGAAGGTTGGAAATGCAGAGTGGGTTCTTTCTGTTTGTGTTTGCATCTCTGGTTAAAAATTAGCAACAGTGCTCTAATGAAAGTCAGCGACTTCACACTTTGGGGATAATGAGTGTTCAACCTGTGGTGCCACAAACCATGCACCTGGTTAGAGACAAAAGCATTTCACTGCTCACTGAACATGAATGTGCAATGATAGAGAGCAGGGACATGTTCACGCCTGTCACACAGCAGCATACAAACCCTACAGTTGCTAGTATAACCCAAACATAACAAGTCAAATCATACAATTTATAATATATTCGAACTTTAGGCCTACTGCTACAGAAACAGAACGGGCTGATAAGGCTGCTACCTCTGCTTCCCTCAGGTATTTATATCACTTGAGGCTCAATCTCAAAGCATATGGACTTAGAATAAACAAAGCTTAGGTACTGCAGCTACTTCTCAGGCTTTGCTTTCAGAATCCGGTGATCATTATAAACTGTAAAAACACAATAACAAATGCTGGGTTGTGGGTTATGGTCTACCTCGAGGATGTTAACCAGCAGTCTTCATACTGGTGCAGCTAGACTGAGTGCATAATTATGGTTCTGAAACACCACAAATAAAAACATCATATGGGAACCTTTTACAGGATTATGTTCAACTTAAATGAACGATTTATTCTGGGTTTTATCAAATCTAATTCAGGATGTGCAGTTTCTTCACCTTACCTTACACACGAGTCAAGAGGAAGCTCCAGCTGATGGTTTGATGCAGTTCACTTGACGCAACTCAGCTGAGGATATCTCAGGCTCTGACATGATGTTTCATCTCCACGATCAATCCGCCAAATATGCTTTCTGATCAGCAGTTTTTACTGTGATTCCATCCGCAGAAAAGCGACGTTAGTTTCCCTCATTAGCTCGCATAGCCACTCAGTCCTGTTAATAATCTACTGTACGCTACCGCAGACAAATCGCTTCTAGCTTTCACTCGGAGAAGGCAGGAGTAATGGCCTGAAGACAGACCCCGGCCAAACCAGACAGTCCCTTCTTGGCTTCACTCGCTCCAGTCAGCTGTTCAAAGCGTGGATGTGATTCAGGCGCTGGGTCGACCTGTCTTTTCTGTTGCCTGGCCGATATGAAGGCTGTGTGACGCGGAGGCAGCGCCGCACCGTGCGCACCGCGCTCCCACCGCACCGCGCGGATCAACAGCACTGCCTGCTGTACTCACAGAGACACAGCAGCGACACGGTGTGGCTGCCGCTCGGCTTCTCTGGTCAAAAATTTAATATTTGGCCCTGTTAATGGACGAGTTTTGGTACTTTCGTCCAAATCAGATGTTGCCAGACCAGTCTTGCGCATGCAAGCATTTCCCCTTGTCAGTACTTTCCCACCACGTGGAGCAGCTTCCATGCACCCCTTTAAACAAGAGGTTACTCAGATCTTGTACTTAGATAAAAGTAGAAGTACCAGAGTGTATGAATACTCTGGTACATTCAAATTAGTATTAGTATTGGCATCTAAAATACTTAAAGTAGCAAAAGTAAAAGTACGCCTCTGTAGTGGCCAATTGTCCAAAAGAAAATCAATGTTCAAAGGCCACTTAGTCTAGGAGGCGAGTTCGAGTATTGACTCGCGTATATTCAAAAAAGTAGATACTTGCTCGTTCCATTCAGGTGCTTTATTTAGAGGTTCAACATCAGCTGGCGACCCACTGCCGACGTGCAACATTTGCACAGTATTTAAAACAAAAGAAAACAAACAAGATCCCTCGGTCTTACGGACTTGTACGGTCAAAAACTTTTCCCAACTTGGCTCTCTAGACTTCCTGCTGTGTCATGCTGGCCGCGTCATTTATACCCGAGCACGCCCCTAAGATTGCTTGCTATAAATAACAAAACATAAACTTGAGCTGTCCATAAGCAAGATAACACGTTACAAAACAGTATAATAATATTTCACAGTATTTCAGCTCATTTAAGTTAAATTAAAGAATATTCAATTCGCGCACAAAAACATAATTCATTACCATAAAATAATGTGCCTAAATGGCTCTTACAGCTTCCTCATTATGCAGATCGGCCCTTTTCATCATCATTAATCCAAATCTGCAAAGTAACTAAATGTAGTACATGATTTACCTTTGAATTGAAGTTGGGTAGAAGTACAAAGTAGCAAAACATTTAAATACTGAAGTAAAGTACAAATACCTAAAAATTATACTTGTACTTGTGTAAATGTACTTAGTTTCTCTACACCACTGCTTTAAACTATAAATCATTACTACATTTCTAAAGAACAACTACTGTTTATATGCAGTTGAACCAATACAAAGCCATTGTTACTGCAGTGTGCTTTCTCAGCTGACAGGATTTCAGCAATGGAGAGTGGTAAGGTAAATTGATGTGCGGCAGAAATGATATTGATAGCAGTAGGCTTAGGATTAGTTTAGAGTGCAGCTGGACCCCGTTTAATTCCATTAGCCTATGAGGAAAATGTTTTGTCTGTATTGTGAAATTACGTGCTGTCACATCATCATTTTATCTGATGATCTTGTCATACAGGAAAATATACAGAAGAAGACTTGAACCAACAATGTGTACATTATTCTTTCTTTATTGTCCCTTACAGTTACATTTAATTAATTTATGTCTGCTTTTGGAAGTCCTTATATTCTCAAAATCATGAGATAATGAGATGATTGTGTGGCAGCTATCTGTCTATATTATCTGTGTATTTGTGTGTAATAGCATCCAAAGCATTCACTGACTATGATTCCAGCGGCTATGAGAGAACGTCACTTAATGTAAATACATAAACACAGAAACTCAACCCGCTCCTGACTCACTGTGAGCAACATTGTTATACCACACCACTGTCACATTGTATTAACAGTGAGAGGTTTTTGTTGCTCGTTCTGCAGTCTGATTGTAATCCTGATTTCTGCTTCACCCCTCTCAGACCCAGCTCCAGATGTTCAGCTGCTGTGTGTTTCCCTGCTGCTCACAGGATTTCCGGCGTCAGATCGGGGTGATCATCCATTGTGTTTAACTGCAAATCTCCTTGTGTGTAAACTGCACTTCAATCAGTTTTATCGTTGTGTCCCTGAGAGTCCCGGCTGTTGAATCAATGGCTTAAAGCAACTGCATTACACAGATCCTTAAAGGGCATGTACACAAATAGACATTCACATGCAAGCAGAATGAACATAAATACACAGATAGCGTCCAGGGGGTATTGAGCCTCAAAACAGCCTCCTGATGTTTTTTTCTCCGGAAAATGGGTCTAACAATAATACGTTTAAATGAAAAAGTTTTATGGGTTGGTCTCACCTATGTGGTTATTCAAAGCCTACTAAATCTATTCTAGAAAACCCTGCAGTCTGAATAAGCCACTTAGTCATTACAAGCTTAAAGCTGATCTGTCCTTAAGTGATGGTTTGCTGACACAACAGAAGATGACTCTGCATATTTCAGCAGCATCAGCATCATGGGTTGGTTGCTGTCTGTGCTGTCTGTCGCCTGTAGCGCTGTCACCTACAATTACTCTGGTCTGCGTGGTGACTCAGCGAAGCACTCCAACTTAGAGGGACTCTTGAAATCACCAGTGTGCATCAGTGATATTACTCAAGCTGAATCAGGCAGACAGGATGGGACAGCAGCCAAACAACAGAATCCTAAAACTGTCAGGCTGATGTTTATGGAAGTTAAACTGCACTGCGGAGTGCTGCAGATTGATGCAAAACAACTCTTGTAATTTTAAGGATACACACACACACGCATACATTGTTAGAGGTCGGGTGTGGGGGGTCAATCATGTGGTGCAAGAGATAAAACTCCAGGGCCAGCCCACCCTCATGCATCTGCATCACCAGCCAGCCTTCATTCCATTGTGCACATTGTGCGTTGGCCTGTGTGTGACCACCACTGGTTTATCTGCCCGTCAGATGCAGAAGACTGAAGTAAATAGACGATAATGGGCTCATTGTGTCAAAACCCTGCTCTCTCATGGGGTTACGTAGGCAGCGGAATGAAAAAGGGACAAAATGTTCTTTCATTGGCTGATCTTGCCCGGTTAAATGGTGCTTCTGGGGGTTCTGTTTAATGACAACATCTGACATATGGGTGTTGTCAGCACAGATAGCACACACAACAAACACAAAATAACTAAAGGGGAATTCATGGTTTTAGATTTGCACAAACAATGCAGTGAATATCTTTAGTACAAAGTCTATCAAAGATAACTTTATGCATAAATTCCACACATCGCCTGTTTGTATGGAGGAAGCTTTCACCCAAGAGAACAATGTAGCTTTTTCTCTGTGAACAGAACCTCATACTTCATTATTGTGAGTTTTATATGAGAAATGTATTTTGTCACATGTCTTGCAATGTGACGGTGTGAAAAGATGCTCAAACTCTTACCGGATGCAAAGATATTCCCTTCAGGTTAGCCATCACAAGAGATAATGATAACTTTTTAATAGCTGGATCTAGAAATTATGAATTTTACATTATGATCTGATGTTGTTTGCTCAGTCCACATCCAGCTAACACTTTGAAGGCCTATATCACGACTGGAGTCACATACAACAAAGACAATTGATTTAGTTTTCCTCTTCTCATTTTCCACTGGGATATTACTTGCACTGCTCAGGTCAATGAGCTGATAATCCCCTGTCATGCTTATTGATCGATGTAGTGATTTATTATCTGGCTGTTGGCCATACGCTCATGGGGCCGATCCATGATTTCCGGTCTCATCAACAGTAAAACCTCCTGAGTCTGTCACGTTAAAAAAAAAGGCATCACTACCACTGTGTGTTTTGTCCTTTTATGCACTGCGGTAATCATTTCTAGCTGATGAGAAACCTTACAGTTCCTTCCTGAAATAGTTCCTATTGATTTCAAACATAACAGGATAACACGGTCGATAAGTGTAGTTGCTGCACTCGGTTGTTGACATTTAAACCAATAGCCACTTGCTTCCCACTCCTCCTGCAGCTAACTGCACCAACAGTTACAATTACATAAGCAAGTTTACAGCTTTAGGTTGTGAGTTATCGTCGGTTTGAGTGTTTTTAACATACAATTCAGTTTGCTTTGCGAGGACGTTTATGAACATTTGTCTATTATAGCACTGGAAGCTGTCAATGCTCAGAATACGGCATGCTGATTTCCTTTCTAACAACATTTGCTCAGGCAAAGGCCCAAACAACTTGAAATGAGACATGGTGAGCTTCCCTCTGACAACAGGGAAGATGTATACAGTAACTACAGCTCTCATTGTCCTCAGAGATTAAGGCACAAAGCACATGACCACAAAACACTGCTCTAACTACCAGGTTGTTTTCCTTGACAACCATAACATTATCCTTGCAAAGCAATTATTCTCATTATCCACATGATGAGTAATGAAAGAGTGTTATCCATGCTGCTACTTTATGTTAACAGTAATCATTTCCTCCTCATCTCTGTTTAGAGCTGAAAATAAGACTTTCACACTACTTCCTCTAAATATTTAGCGCTCTGGTGAATCTGTGTCCACAGAAACCCAGAAACAAGTCTGTCAATATTTGTCATGTAGTGAAGTATGTAATTGTTCAACAAGACTTTATCCATCTGCCCAATGTCAGTCCATATTCTGTGTGATGGAAGTGACAGTCTGGAGAAGCAGTTGTTCTGTGACTGACTGGGTTAAGTACCAGAAAACAGAGAGCAGAGCTGACTTCTCTCTCAAACTGTGTCCTTTCTGTGAGGTTTCAGCACTAGCACTCATATAACAATAACACTGAAAACCCTCTTGGACAGCTAAAGGCACTATCATGACATATTGGGTTGTAATGTAAGAAATGGTGATTAAATGCACTCAGATTAAGACAAATGGGCAGAGATGAAGACTGAGAGGAGGGAGCAGGTGTAGCAGGATTTACGGAGGTAGCAGAACTCTATGAAACCTGATGATGGCTGCTGGCATTAATAATTCAGCAGTCTCTGAAACTTCAAAAAAAAAAAATAGATCCTGCATTATTTAAAGTGCACACTGTCTTAATTAGAAATATGAATTAATAATAAGATTATCCTTGCCATTCAACTTAAACTACTGGCAGTAGCACTCCGACGATCAAGGACAGATCATATTTGACTGTCGATTTTAGACACTAAAAACAATTGGAAGACCAAGGCTTTGAAATTAGCCATGGGATGTAATTGCTATTCAGGAAGAGTCTCAATGTCGCTGCTGCAGCCAGGGGTGGTATTACCGGAGACCTACATCGTTCAGTCAGCATGAAAAAATCTCTTCTGAGTTTCATTTGATCCTTTTGTCTCTGCTGCCTGGCTTTTCTCATTAGACACAGCTGACACAATCTAGGATGTTTTTGCCGGTAGTCTCGCTTCCTGTGCGATCAGTTTCACACTCAGCGCTTCAGCTTCGACAAAATCAAACCCTCTTGGGAAAAGCACATCCTGATTTTTTGGTATATATTTGCTTATTTTATTAAAACATTTCACATTCCTGTAAAAGTAGGGTATGCTGATGTGAATCTAAGCTACTTTCGCCAGCCATAATACTAAGATGTTTCCTTCTTTTCAAGACCATACACAATTGTGGATGAACTGCAGACAATGATAAATGGCTTGTATTTGACACATGCTTTCAAGAGGCTTTGTTGCAGTCCCTCTTATCTGCCAAACTGTGTGAAAGCTCCACCCTTTCTTTTGTCCGCACTGACTCCCGCCTTGTATTATTAATGACTGCAGTCTGCATGATGAGTGACAACACAGACAAAGAAGAAGTGTGTGTGTGTGTGTGTGTGTGTGTGTGTGTGTGTGTGTGTGTGTGTGTGTGTGTGTGTGTGTGTGTGTGTGTGTAAATATTAAAGCTATAAAACTTGAGAATTATGGAACGATTCAAAAAAACAATTGTAGCATATACTTACATATGCACATATAGCAATAACCATGAATATTTGGGATTTCCATGATTTTAGGAAATCATTTAATACTGTTTGATGTCACTGTATAACAATCAGTGTTTCACAATGTTTCTATTTGCCCATACAACTTCAAGTAAACTTCCTCAAATAGCAATTCAAATAAAGTCATTCGTGTACTCGAGTACTTTGCAGCTTCCTGTCATTAAAAAACATCCTCTTTAAGCAATCTTCTTCCTAAGTTTGAGAAATACAGTTAAAGCCACTTTTGTAAACATTACAACACACTACTGCTACTCTAAGCCTGTCTGACAAAAGCAGTAACAAGGCCATTGACTTCATGTGTTGTGGAAAGTAATTGCAGTGATGCTTTTCGATCCCCAACCAATTTGATTGACCTCAATGCATTTCCACATCTGTGAGCAATATGCATTAACCTACTTTACAGAGGAGGATTTTCTTTCTGTGTTCATTCAGCCATTGGTTTTGTATGTATCCTGTGTAACAAAAACTCATTATGGTAATTGGACTTTGTGTCTTTCAGCATATTGCAGGGTGTCAAATTGTGCAGTTACAAAACCAGAGCTTTACTGTTCATGGCAACGGGCAACAGAAACGCTCTCACACACACGCACGCACACACACACGCACACGCACACGCACACGCACACGCACACACACACACACACACACACACACACACACACTAACACATACACAACATTGAGTGAGTCATATTTTTTGTTAAAACGTCTCCCCTTAATTTTTGTATCGCTTTTACTGTTTTTTTCTGAGCACTCACATACCATCTTATGGGTGTCTGTTGTTTATTATGTCTGAATGAATACAATATATATTTATATTTTGAAGTAGCTGTCAAATGGCAGTTGTGTCAGCATCATCCGTTCTGAGCATGCAGAGGAGAGTTGACCCACTTTGTGGTGCAATTTGTCTCGGTGATATCCTCCCTTACTTTCACGTCTTTTGCTGCCACCATCAACTACAAGAAGTTAAGGGGACCTCAAAAGGGAAGGAAGTTGTCTTCTTTGTTTCTCTCTGTCCTTGTTGGCACTGTTACACAGTCAATATAAAAAAGAAACAGCACTGCTGTGGACACGGTTCATGGATAGCACATTCTAGTCGAGTCCGACTGAAAGTAAGTTGCAAACTAACAAACATATCTGCCCTGTAAAGCACAACATTTACAATATTCTTTCATAATGCATCAACTTGATGTAATATAGTGACATTATCTATTTACAGCTGACCAAATCCAGCTCAAAGCAGTAGTGCCAGCTTTCTATTGTAGGCAGAGCTCACTATTGCACTGAGCAGGAGAGAAGTCTGCTTCATGATACAAGGTCTCCTTCGTATCTAACTTAAAAACATGAAAACACGCCTTTTCTTGCACCTTAACGTGGCATGTTGAAAAAGCGTTCAAGCAAAAGGTGTTCAACCATTAACATTCTTCCGTTGAAGCATACTGGACCTTTTACTGGTCCATCCAGGTTGTAGGGCATCAAGAAATATTATAGCAAAATCAACAGAACACATTGAACACATTTGTTATCCTAGACAGAGGCTTACTTGAGGTGTCCCCCAAGGATCAGTGCATGGAACCTTGCTTCTTTTACTCTTTTTGTTACCCTGAATGTGTGATGGGGCAACAATATAAAGCATGCTGTGTTTGTAAAAGGAGCATTCAGACGAGCCATCTGCATGTGGTGTGTGGGGATAAGCAATCCACACCAAAAGTGGAGATAACGAGTATCAGATAACTGCCATGTTTACAATGAGTTGAGAAAAGGACATTTGAGAGTGGGAGATTAGACATTCCTGCGTATCATAAGTAAGGAGGATAATCTTTAATCAATGAAGCAAAAGATAATCTCGGTAATAAGTATGTGGTTTTCTCCGATACGAATCCTTGTCATCAAGGAGAAGCATATTTGTGACTGAGAGAAAAAACCACTTTTATGTCATTATTTAAGGGATACATACAGAATGAGTCAGGTAAGGCAAGCGTTTGTTAGTGTCTTCCATCTAAAGAAACATAAAAGCGAAATAAGGTTTCCAATATTATGCAAATGAGGGCCTATATTTGGGGACATTGTAGGGGAGAGATAATAAAATGAATTGAACTAGGATGCTGATTTACAAAATGTAATTTAAATTGAATAAAGGCAGACACCACAATCCTCATGTTGAAAGGGATGTGAATGGCATGCAGAAGCTTCATCAGCCCCGGAGCCAAATTCAATTCCCTGCCAACTTTATGAAAGCAATTTCTGTGCAATCTCATTAGGTTAGCATGGAAGAAGCAGTTTGGTCCTGCACCCACAGACACGGAAAAATGTTGTCTTCTGCTATGATACAAAGACAGAGAGATAAAAGACAGGCTCTCCTTATATGTATGCAGATACAACAACATCTATTCTCATCCACAATCAGAAAAGATAGCTTTTTAATTCCATCAAGCAAAAAGCAAGATCTCTCACTTTCCTGGAGGGCGTAGCTCAGATCAGTCCTGGGCTGTGAAGTCAAGGCATATTCATAAATATCTGCACATGATTTCAAACTCGGACACATTCAGCCACAAGCTCAGTCATGGGACTATTGGACGACTTAAGATTAATCCAAATCAACAACTAAAAAGGGACACGCCACAAGTAAAACATTATGAATAGAATAAATTGGTTAAAAATAAATGAGATCTACTAAAAATCAGCCTACAATACATCTTACTGATGTACCCGATAGGATTAGTTTTATTTTAGAATGGAAACTATTGTATAGGGAAAATTAATTTCAGCAATGAGTGATGTACATGTAAACATAAATACACATCCATGTTTCATGAAAAGTAAAATGTATCTCTGTTAGTGTAACAGCAGTTCATTTTAAGGAGGAAGGCCAACTAATATCACGAGCTTTGACCTCATAACCAGCACAAGGTGAGCTCTATTTAGGGACAAACTTGTTATGTATGCACACACAGACTGAAGGAAAGCGCCCTAAAAGTCCTAGTTAAACAAAGGCAGTTATGCAGCAGCAGCACACTGTAGCATCAAAGCTCTTATCTGCATATGAATAGTTGGCAAGATACACTGATTAGCATTTTAATTGGTTGAAATGGAAACCATAAATAAACAAATAGGCTTGCTCAGAAAAATCCTGTATGCATTCAATGTAAAGACTGCCATGTAAAACCTTTGAACAGGCTGATGTGATGAAGGTTACATTAATTCACAAGCAGTGGGATTCAGGCCGAATGCTTTTTACATCCTCGTTCTTTGCAATGTTAATACAAACCTTTGTACCTTTGTTTTGCATATATTTCTACGCTGATTACACCTCCTCACTATAGAGAACTGTAAGAACCCACTAGTGTGTCGGTTCTGCCTGGAGATTGGGAAAACACAAGAGAGGAAATCTCTAATTAGCATTGCAGGTGCAACAATATTTCCATTAATTCATCACAAACAACTGGAGTTTGAATGTATGTACATACAGATATTGTTTATACATACAAATCTGTGTGAGCTTATGGTATATACAACCACTCATACATGTACCCCTATGTGTAGATTTCTTACAATATTTAAACGCTCATTGAGATGGTTCTGGTATCCTTCTTATATTCAGATATCAGTTTGATATCAAAACTTTACTTGTTCGACAGTTCCATTTGTTTTTTTGCCCTGAACTTCTTACAGACCTTTACTATATGACAATAAAATGACATCTTAACCTCAAGTTGACTTCATACACACACAAGGGTTTTGAAGAGTGGCGAAAAAAAATAAAGCTGATTTCACTAGAAACAGGTTTCATTATATCTTCCTCATAGTAGATGAGGCGTGTGGCGCAGTGGATAGAGCCTTAGTCTTGGGATCAGGGGTCACCTGGGGTCACAGGTTCAAACCCCACTGCAGTCAGCATGTCGTTGTGTCCCTGGGCAAGACACTTCACCCCAAATTGCTCCTGTGGGGACTGTCCAGTATTGAGTATGTAAGTCACTTTGTATAAAAGCAAGTGACATGTAATGTAGTAATCCTCCTCAAAGAGCTTGAGGAAAGCAGCTGCAGTGAAGGGCCATCACAATGAACTCATCATGCATGTGAAAGATGAGACTAAAGATCAGGGAAAACTCCTGTCTTGTATTGTATTTGACCAGAAGCAGTATGTTATCGACCTTGATCTGTGCTTGTTAATCAGCTTTACACCAACATTCACACAGATAGACAGAAACGCACACAAATACCATCTTCCTTTTACACAGCAAGGAAGTATCAAAATAAGGGTTCGGAGTAACAGAGGAACACTAGAGGAGGGAAAAGAAAAAGAAGTTGTCACAAGGGAGTGAAACGTTGCCCCTTGAAGTTCATTAACAGACAGTAACCCAGTTTTGGCTCTCAGTTGTTTTGTGGAGCAGCGAGGATGAGTGGATTTCCTGCACAATAAGATAAGATAAGATAAGATAAGACTTTATTTATCCCGAAGGAAATTGTTGTGCCAGAGTAACATAATACAATAAACAAAATAAACACAGCAGCACAACAGCAAAACTGTACACTAAAAGTGCAGCAAAAAGAGCAATTTAAATATCTACAGACAACATGAAACGTAGAAACATAGAAACATAGATGGTCACACAATCAATGCAATTATTAGCAGTATTTAGTAGTTAGTAGTGCAAACAATTAAACGTAGTGGCAGTTACGTAATTGCACGTTATCATAGCATTTTTAATAATACTAAATAATAATACTAATAATAATTGCACATAGTTATATATATCAGCAGCGAGTGTATTGTAATGATGGCAATTATATTGATATGTATATTGCACATAGTGTTGGTGTGGAAGTTCTCAGTTCCCTTTACTTAAGGGTGAAGAGTTAAAGAGTTTGATCGCCANAAGCCACAGATTTCAAGACGTGCACATCTGCTGTGCATATTTAAAGTAGGCAGGTCATTCGGGGACATTTATGCTGCGTTTTCCATTACAGTTTAGGAACTGGGGTAGTAACTATAGTAACGCAGTGCCGTGACGTCATTTTCAATGCGAACCCCAGAAAAACAACATCAGCCGTTAGCTGTTAGCCCTCAGAGCTCACAGTTCCACATATCTGTTCAGAAACTATACAAAAGTTAAACAACTACAAACCACAGACTGTCTGTGTCATGGCGAATACAGTCGCTGGTTTATTTATGTCTGTATAGGCCGTTGTTGTGAGTGTGGACGGTCGGAGCATATAGACAACGTTAGCTTAGCCGATCTCCATTCAGAAAACACGCATTTTAAAATGTTTCCGCCTGCCGTCTGTCTGCAGACTTGTTAATTAATTCATGGTTTTTACTAACCGGTATCAGTATGTTGTTACTTCGGCATCATTTTGAAACGTGCATTACAATTAAATAACGGTAAAATATGTTCATCTTGTAGTAGTTGCCAGCGATTCTCTCACTAGTTTAGCATACTCAGCCCGGTTGTTGGCCCGGAAAGAACCTAGGTTTTGGAGAGCCAGAAAACTGTGAAAAAGTGGAAACACAACCAAAATAGGGCCGGGCACGGCACGCTTAAACCGCGCTTTAGTAGAAATGCGCCATTAGGGGAAGTTTACAATTTCTTAAAGCAGTAGGCCTACTCTACAGATTTTACTTATGGAGCTCATTTTACACATCTTCAGGTCTGGGAGTACTTCTCAGGCTGCTGTATACTGTCTTTAATAAAAACAACTCCTATAATGCAATTATGGCAAGTACTGCAATAGAAACTTGATGTGTGTAATGAATACATGTTAAGGCTGCATTTTGGGAATTCTATATCCAATGTTATTGAGATTGACCCAGAATAGTGACTAAAAGTAAGGATATGTGATTCTCTTTCTTGTTTAATTCACTCTTACAATAACTGTAAAACTAGACTCCCCTTCCCATACTGACTAAAACAACTCCCTGACTAAAATGGGAGGTTGTTTTGCTTCAATAACCGAGTCTTCAGATAACATCAGAGGGGTTTAGTCAGGGCCTGAGGCCATCAAAACAATATAAAACTGCTCTCTTGAATGACTACCTGATCTGATCTTCCTGTAAATATGTTTTGAGTAATCTTAAAAGTATATAATTTGTGTGTGTGTAGACAGGGTGGGCCAACCAATGCATTTTCTGTATTCCTCCTCCTAAGAAAAGCAATGCCTCTAAACCCTTTTAGTGTTTGAGTTTAGGACCTTCTTCAATGCATGTAAAGGATTTTAACCTGCAATCACCATACAACACTGACATTGCATCCTGTTTAAATGTACAACTTGCTATACAAGTCAACAAGTCAAACAGGGTTATGCACTCTGTCTTCCTTTAGTAGCCGTAACTCACACCATCATTCATTTTTTATGACCATAGCGTGTAAAAAAAAAAGTGTTGTTTGGTCTTGTCCTTCAAATAAATAGTACACCAAGGTGCTCTTTAACTCCTCATGCCGAGCGCAGAGTCTGAATGAACTAGTCTTGCAACATCCCAGTAGCCTTTCAACCAGTAACTGTAAAATATCTGAGTTTAAGTTTAACCACAGGTTCATGAACCTAGCTGAATTTAGGTATATTTGTTTAAATGTGCATCTAGGCTTACTAACAACTTCTGTACTGTGTGATGTCTCAGGTCCTGGCTTGGTGTTTGTTGTGTACCCTGAAGTCCTCTCCACGATGCCCGTCCATCAGCTGTGGGCTCCTCTCTTCTTCTTCATGCTGCTGTGTCTGGGCCTGGACAGCCAGGTGAGCATCTCTCACACACTCATATAAACACAGTGGCCCGACTTTTTAGTTTTTAAGGAAGCAGGCAGATATGGGGAAATAGCGCAAAACGGTTTTACGTTACTTAACTCATGTCTTCATAAAAATGACAAAAGATGTATCCCCGGTTTCTACAACTGTGCAGATTCAGGTTGACTATTTCTCTCTGCCTGTTAACCCAACTGTGTCCACCTTTTGGCCATTGACATGGAAAACAATAATCACTTACAATTTGAAGGTGTATTACATTACATGTCATTTGTTATATGCTTTTATCCAAAGCGAATAATACATTCAGTACTGTGGACAATCCCCACAATCCCCACAGAAGAGATTTGGGGTGAAGTGTCTTGCCCAGGGACACAACGACATGCTGGCTGCAGTGGGACTCGAACTTGTTACCCCCTGATTCAAAGTCCAGCACACTTTCCACTGAGCCACAGCCTCCTGTATTCAAGTGTATTTATTTAAAATGGTCAATCTACATATTGGTTCAAGTATAATCTGCAATCTTTAGGTGATTGATATCTTTTTCTTCTCGCCCTTATATGCTAAACAATTATTTGTATTCCTTTCTCGCACTAATCTCTTTTGTGGTTACACAGGTCTTTGCACAGACTCATAATTGCATCCTAAAAATAAGTGCTAGAATGAATTAAAGCCAAAACAAATCAAGAGGAAACCACTTTTGACACAGTCATTTTCATTACTATTTTAAAACGCAGTTTGTGCTTTTTTGTGTGCCACAGTTCGCCACAGCTGAGGTAGCCATCACGTTCATAAAAGATGAGTTTGGCCCCCAAGTTCTGCGTTTCATAAAGAGAGAAGAGCTGCTGACCCTGGCTGTGTGCATCGTTGGCTTCGCCCTGGGGATTCCTCATGTGACCCAGGTACCGTCTGTGACAGCTAAACTCTTTTACTTCTCAGAGAAACATATCTGAGGATGTGTGGTAGCCTAGTCATGGTATGGGTTGGTCATGTTTGTCTTCCTCTTCCTCTTGTCCTACCTGCACAGGGAGGTATCTACGTGTTTCAGCTGATGGACCACTACACGGCCGTGGTCTCCCTCATGTTCTTGGCTTTCTTCGAAGTTGTCGCTGTCTGCTGGATCTTTGGTAAGATTGCGTTATTTGGTCAAAAGCAGACGCTACCAAAATCTGCTTTTGCTGGATATTTATTCAACTGAATTCTTACATATATTCACAACAGGAAGAAATCTGAATTAGTGGTTTTCTCTCAAGTGTTTAATCAGCCTCTCCCATCAGGTGTCCCACGTATCTGCTTGATGATCACGAGGATGCTGGGAAAAACTGCAAACATCTACTTTCGTGTCTGCTGGGTGCTGCTCTGCCCGGTATTGGTGCTGGTGAGGGTTAAAGAAGATTATCTGTGCAATAATATTATTAATGATGGTTATTTAATACATTTGTTAAGACTGTCCTTTTCCCTTCATAGTGTATACTGATCGCCAGCATTGTCCAGTACACTCCTGCTCACTATGAGACGTACATCTACCCGAAGTGGGCTGAAGGGGTGGGCTGGGGGGTCTCTCTGGTCTCCATTGTGTGGATTCCAATTGGAGCCATTCATGAGATCTGCAGCACCAAAGGCTCATTTCTTCAGGTAAGTGAAAGTCATTATCAGACAAATGAAGGAAGCTTATGTTTAGCTCTTTAAAGTCTCCTGTGCCTGTGAGATTAAGCTCTAAAGGCCCACAGCAGTGCCTAACTTCATGTATAATGCTAACGTGCTGTGGATTTAAGTATGAAGCTTACCATCTCAACATCTGTTAAGTGACACAAAACAAAGAAATGTAGCTGAGGCGGATGTGAATGTCATAGATGCAAAGGAATGTGTCGTTAAATAATGTGATGAAAACAATTCATCCTGAGCACATGTTTGTACCATATATTTATATTTTACAATCTATCCAGTAGTTGATAAGATTAAGACCCCAACAAAGTGATGGATCGACAGACAAACATTGCCATTCATACAGTCACAACAGGGGCCAACAAACGGGAGATATCAGTGTGTTTCGTGCAAAGCTGGGGAAAACAAGAAATAAGAAAAACTGTTTTGTTCCGTTTGTACTTTAAAAACATTTTCTGAAAGGTTTGTTTCTAACACAGTGCTTTCTCTCACCCTCAGAGAGTTAAAACAGCTATGATTCCCACACTAGACCTGGATGCTGACTATGCCCTGCCGGAAAAACAGATCATAGACAACCCGCCGGCTGAAAACTTGATGACTTCAGTGGCATGACAAGGAATACAACCGTATCTGTGCGTATATACAAAACAAGCTCTGTGTTAGGGCTTCTGGTGATGGCATATTTACACTGTCATACACAATCTTTTTGTATATCGTAACATTACAATGTAATCATATTTGTTTTACCAAAAGACTGATACTTTACTGTACCTTTTGCACATTTGTAGCTGCCGTTGACTTAAAAAGCACAAAGAGCCTCCTTTTACAGATGGGAGAACGAAAACCGATTTTTAAAGAGATTGGATATGTTGTACACCAAGTAAAGAATACTTTATTTAATTTAGGTATGAGTGATTGTTTGCCCTGTAAAGATTATACAGGGGTCCATTCCAACCAAATATAGCCATTTAAATTATTATTTCATCCCCCTCCCTAAAAGTGTATGTTTGTGTTGTGGTGATGTTTTATCTAGCAATGTGTAAATAAGAGTCGTATCAATGATAGAGGCATTTAGAGGCATTTCAACTTTTTAAAGAGTCCTGTTTGAAGCCGGGAAAAAAAGTCTTATTTGGCCTACATGTTATGTTTGTGGCCTTTAAATCCATAACACATCGTGCTGTTATGTTGTTAAATGTAGGGTTCAGGCAATCTTCATCTGCTTAAAAAGTTGAGAAAGTTGAGCATTGGCTAGGTTTTTTGGTTTTGGTGGTCAGCACCTGAAGCAGTCTATACAAAAACAATTTTCATTTCAAACCTTTATTTAACCAGATTGGTCCCATTGAGATCATAGATCTATTTTTCAAGGGAGACCTGCAGCAAATAGGTTCCAGATGAAACATAAAACAACATACAACATATTTACAGGCTACATTTACATACTTATCAATATTTACAAGTACCCATAGTTTCAAAGAGCATTTCACTTTGACTAGCTTTAAAAACATGCAGAGGAATGAAATTGCTCAGTTTCAATTCTAGCTGTAGACTGTTCCAAGCAAGTGGAGCTGCGCACATAAAAGCTGTCTTACCTAAGACAGTCCTTGCTCTTGGCACATCTAACAAGACTACATCATGAGATCTCAGACAATAGCTGCTTGCAACTCTCTGTGTTATCAGAGAGCAGATATAATACGGGAGTTTACCCAACAAAGCTTTATAAATAAACGTGTACCAATGACTGAGCCTCCGTACAGTAAGTGATGGCAAACCTGCCTTGGTATACAATGTACAGTAATGCAGTGTTTCCCCTAGGTTTACTGCTTTGAGGGGGTGCTGCCTGGGGGGGGGGATTTTTTTTTTTAAATCCTCTGGAGCAGAGAGAGGAGCTGTGGATTATTGTTATTGATTAATGCATCAGTGTTTCTTAGGGTCAAAAACACTAAACTCACAACTTAAAGTGGAAGCGTTTAGTTTATTTAATAAAAGAGCCACATGTTCAATGGTGAAAAGTGACAGTAGTTATAGATTAGTTGGCAATTTGGTCGCTATATATACTTATATATATATTAAAAAATATATATTATATATATTTTTTTTTTTAACACACTTGAATTTCCAGGGGGGGGGCGGGGCCTCCGTTGGCGGGGCGCAGCAGCGCCCCTCCAAGACAATGGTAGGCGGAAACACTGGTAATGTGTAAGTGGCTTTACAAATTTAGTGACGCAGATTCTCAGTGCGCTGGCCTGATAGGCGGCGTGTAACTGTGTTCAGGCCCATCGGCATGCTGCATTCAGTTAATGTTAGGGAAGAAAGACCAGATCACCATTAGTCGAGCCACAGCGTAAAACGGTCACAGTACTTGCCTTTTTCCTGGCCAATGTATGTTGATATAAAAGTGTAGACACTACCTCCTCTTCCAACTGTTGCGCCCAGCGCCTGGAAAAACGATAGATATAATATGCTGGTCCCTCTTCTCGCCCAGACATAACAGGCAAGCGTAAATGGCGTATACGGACTGTTACCCTGTAACACGGTGTAAAGGTCGGTCCGTGTTGCTGTTCCGTGTCTACATTTACATCGTATGTCCTAGCTGCCTGGTACAATTTTACTCGAAAACATTTGTACTTTAAGAATATCTTTCGTTTGGAACTCCAGCCAGAGTTCGCAACTAAAAGACATTTCCATGTATCATTTCTAGCAGCAGGTTGTCGGGGCCTGTCCAGGCGCTGAATTAGAACAGAGATAGCTATTTTTTCCCAGCCTGAAAGGGGATGGAGATAAATACACTTGCTCGTAGATGTCAAGGGTTTCTCGTTCATTTTTGTTAAGCCATTATTGAATTGCCTTGTTGGTTGAAAGGTTGCCATAACCTCGGATAAATAAACTTGCCTTGCCTATAGGTGTTTTATTGCCCTAAGGTGCCTAAACTGCCTTCACAAAAAATTAAACTCACATTTTTAAATAAAAAACCATAAGCGATAAACAGCAAGCCAGTACAAATAGCCAATTTCTCTCAGAATGCCACTCGTGTTATCTTTTTGTAATTGCCGGTTTGCTGCAAATCTTCAGGCGTAGAAATCAGCAGGTTAGATGTGCTATACTGATGAGTACTGGGCTCATCAAGCGGACGACGAATCTGTTCTGGATTTCTTTCGTACAGACTTGGATCATGGGTTACACGTTATTTTTTCAGCCGATGCGTGTGGACATTTTTTTTCATTTCAAGTATCATGAGGCAAGAGATTTTAGAAGATTAAAAGTGTCCTTGATCTGCTTTCACCAAGCTGAATTGGGCTGATGAGGTAGAAATCTTTAGAAACGCTGTCCTCTCCATTCTCAGCGTTCCACGATGGGTTACTCGGCCCAGAAGCTGCTTGGTATTACTGGNTGTTCAGGTGTATATCAGTATGTAGTGTCTCTACTTTAAAGAGTCCTCTCCTCTTTAAAGTAGAGACACTACATACTGATATACACCTGAACATCAGCAGGAGAGGACTCTTTAAAGTAGAGACACTACATACTGATATACACCTGAACATCAGCAGGAGAGGACTCTTTAAAGTAGAGACACTACATACTGATATACACCTGCACATCAGCAGGAGCTTGGTTAAGGTTCTTTAAAAACATTGATATGACCTGAAAGACGATCTCTTGTTGATATCACCATCCACACACACCGTCTCACTACAAGGTGTTGCTGAGTCATAACAACAACAACATGAGTCATCCTTAACAAAAGCAAGATCTTGCAGGTGAAATGGTTTCGAGATGTTTGACTCAAAGCCTTCTCCTTCATTCATAAAAAATTGCTCTTCTTCCTCTTCATACCCATTAAGCATCAATTACGCCTCTTGTCTTCGACCCTGTTGCCGTGACGCCAATAAACGACGCCGTGGGAACATGATGTCGTCTGAAAGTGATAAATGTGCTTCGGAGGCTGATGAAAGTCAAGGTCAAATGTATAGAGGGGACGCTCCTTGTGCTTATTATTGCACCACAGCAGGTGTGTGAGGCTATCGGTTTGTTTAAAGCTTACACACACACACACACACACACACACACACACACACACACACACACACACACACACACACACACACACACACGCGCACGCACACACACACACACACACACACACACACACACACACACACACACACACACACACACACACACACACACACACACACACACACACACACACAGTTCTCCAGAGGATATGCATATAGTGTGTGTGTATACAGAGAGAGAATGTGTTTGTATTGCTATCGGTTGCAGCTCTGCAGAAGCAGTATGCATGTGTGTTCTTGATGCATCCTCATCCTCATCCTCCTCTTCCTCCTTCCCAGTCCCGGAAAATTCACTTAATCGCCAATTTTTCCGCTGATTTTCTGTTCTGCTTCATCCTCTTCCTCACTCCATCCTCCCCTTCTCCTTCACCGAGGAAGAGGGGGCAGATTTACAAGCGCTGTCATCTCCGCTTCCCTCTCCCTGCACACTATCTCTACCTCGCTCGCCCTCACAGATAATTAAAGAGCCCACTAGTAATCCCATCCAGCCGTGCAATGGCACTGTCACACACACTGTCACACACACACACACTGTCACACACACACACACACACACACACACACTGTCACACACACACTAGCACGGGACTGCAGCATGAGGCAGGGGTGAGCAAAATGTGTAAAATAAATCTTAGT
>NW_011342792.1:220007-222796 GCF_000735185.1 Notothenia coriiceps | reverse complement strand
CCAGGGTGATGCCCATCACTGACAGCAAGACAATGGCCAGGTCCAACTGGTTCCACCTAGACACACACACACACACACTGTCACACACACACTAGCACGGGACTGCAGCATGAGGCAGGGGTGAGCAAAATGTGTAAAATAAATCTTAGTATTTGCACGCTTTCAGCTCGACAGCAGCGAGTAAACCAAAGCCACAGAGACACACACACACACACACACACACACACACACACACACACACACACACACACACACACACACACACACACACACACACACACACACACACACACAAACACACACTCTAACAGTCTCGCAGCCCAGTCACACGCCAAGAGGCAAAAGACCAATTGACCTAGTTCATTCAAACCTGGCAACCCAGACGAGAAAAGATGAGAGAAGTGGAAGACGGATGGATGGATGAGACTCCAGGGAGACAATTAATGAAATGGAGTAATGGATGGATGGATGAATGACACCACCTTTTGAAGGGAGGGGTGGCGAAACTGAAGGATCAATGGATATAACAATGGATTATGTGGCGAGGCAATAACGAATGGTTTGGATGCAGGAAAAGAGGAACGGGTGAACGGGTGAAAAGAAGGGTGCATGGATGTGAGACTTGTGGACGGACGGAAACTAAATAAAAGGGGGAACATGGATACAAAAGGGAAGCATTGGATCAATGGCAGATTGATAGATAATGGAATAAAAGGAGAAGTGTGTGTGAGAAATAAATCGAGGAAAAGATGCTTGAATGGATGGATGGATGATTGGACACAGGCATGACAAGACAAACAATTTATGATGGGGAAATTGGGATAAAATGTCCAGAACAATCATTGCATTGAAGAATCAATGGATGAATGGAGAGACATCGGCTCAGATGTAGATATATAAAAAAAATAAGGAATGACAAGAGAGATGTGTGGACATGAAACAGTCTGTATGTTACACACTTTGAAGAAGGGATTGAGACATTGAGGTAGAAAAGGAGGTAAGAACTGACCCTATGGCAAAATGAAACTAGATTTAGGGTATGCATACGATAATCAGATGAATGAATGGGGGCTCGCCAGCAGCATGTGTGTGTGTGTAAAACGAATGGAAGAAAAGACGCATGGCCGGCTTTAAGGGGCGTGAGATGCTTTGAATATGAGACGTTTCGGATTGTAAGATGCACAAGTCGGAAGACAAACGAATGTATGAATGAAACGTGCAATGTGTGTGTGTGTGTGTGTGTGACGTTATGGGATGGGGGGGGTGGAAAGAGGCTGAGACGCATTGGGTGACAAACGAATGAAAATGCGATATGTAGAAAGAGAAAGTACCTGTTGCCGATTTGGGTCTGTGTCTTCCTTTGGGCCGTCGTTGGGAATTGCCCATGCTATTTTTCCTGTCCCAAAACATCACCGCCTCATTCCACCAACACACACACACACACTGACTGAGTGACAGCGAGAGAGAAGCTGACGAGGTGTGCGTGTGTTTTGCTAAAGCATGTGCAAGGAAACGAGGTGTGTGTGTATGTGTGTGAGAACGAGCGTCACAGCATCACTGAAGCCGGCTGCATCCCGGAGTGTGTGACTGCATGTGTGTGTGTGTGTGTGTGTGTGTGTGTGTGTGTGTGTGTGTGTGTGTGTGTGTGTGTGTGTGTGTGTGTGTGTGTGTGTGTGTGTGTGTGTGTGTGTGTGTGTGTGTGTGTGAAGCTCGGCATGAGATTGCGGCTGAATGAGAGAGGCAGAGTGACAGAAGACGGGGAAAGAGAGGGAGAGAGGAGTGTGTGTGAGATCTCGTCTGAGTGCACCGCGCTACGTGAGCTGTTGACAAAGCAGGCTGTGTGTGTGCATGTGTGCGTGTGTGTGTGTGTGTGTGTGTGTGTGTGTGTGTGTGTGTGTATCTGCTGTTCAATTCATAAAGTGCGAGGCAGAAATCAGCCAATCAGGAGTCAGAGAGAGAGAGAGAGGGAGAGAGAGAGAAAGAGAGCGAGAGAGAGGGAGAGAGGGAGAGAGAGAGAGAGAGGGAGAAGGAGAGAGAGAGAGAGAGGGAGAAGGAGAGAGGGAGAAGGAGAGAGAGAGAGAGGGAGAAGGAGAGAGAGAGAGAGTAGATAATAGGGGTTGGAGTAAAAGAGGTAGAGCGAGAAATAAGATAAAAAGGGGAGGGGCCGGCACAGAGAGGAATAGATTGGTTCTCTTTCAGCTATGTGACCAGAAATAATAAAGAGTACCTTATGGACGAAAGTATGTGGACGCCTCAGATCAAATACTAAGTTCAAAGTACTTTTTAAGAGGCGGAGCCCTTGAAGTGAAGGAATGACAATAAGTACATTGTGAAACAGGATGTGATTATTCTCTCTCTTAAATCCCCTGCTTCCTCTAATTGGCTAATCATAGGCGTCACTTTTTAAAGTTAACCGACTACATTTGGCCAACCTTTCGATCATCGTGTTGCCGTCAAACTTTGAAACTGTTACGGCTACCTGCTCCTAAGGATATGATATGACACATTGCTGCCACATCTCAAATATGTATTAACATTGATTGATTGATTTTATTTAGAACAAGTAAAATTACAAAAACAAAACAAATGTTGCTGTGCACAGTCATGTAAAACAAATCAAAACATAGAAATGACAAAACAAAAAATGACATTTACAACAACAACAACAACAGCATTATCAACATAAACAGTGCCACATCTAATGTTCGAAAAGGAGTGAGAAGAAGTATAATTTATTTAATCCCACCCCCTTGTCACTAAATGATTTATTTAGTGGGAATGCTGTAACT
>NW_011342792.1:214142-219967 GCF_000735185.1 Notothenia coriiceps | reverse complement strand
TTCTATAACATCATTGTCTTTTTTTTGCATTATCTGCATTACATTTGTTTCTCAAGTTGTTAGCATTGGTGGTTTAATGTAGTTAACTAGCAGCAGCAGTACCTACTTTAACCCCCTAAAACTTATATTGTGTGCAAGACTTCCAATGTCATACCTACAAGCTCTCAATTTCAACTTGAATACAACAATAGGGGGGCTGTGGCTCAGTGGTTAGTGTGCTGGACTTTGAATCAGGGGATAGCAAGTTTGAGTCCCACTGCATTCAGCATGTCGTTGTGTCCCTGGGCAAGACACTTCACCCCAAATTGCTCCTGTGGGGATTTTCCAAAGTACTGCATGTATTTAAGTTGCTTTGGATAAAAGCGTCTAACATGTGACATGTAATGTAATGTAATGTAGATAAGCTTGAGGCTTGAGCAAACACAAGAAAAAAGCTTAATGGAATCCATATAATTCCTCATTCTCTGACATACACAGTAAAGATATATTTGATCCAACAAAGAATTATAATTCATTTAATTTGAAAACCAAAAGTTGATTTCAACAATGTGATGCCAATGTGTAACCAAAGTCTTACAGTTCATATTACTTTTTGCACTCGCTCATTAACAGTCTCACCTTCACTTCAAACAGTTTGTCCCAGACGGGTGTCACAAAGTAGAGGATGCCATTCTTGGCTCCAGGGAGCTGCACATTGTTTATGAGCAGGGCAAACAGAATGAAGTACGGGAAAACAGCGGTGAAATACACGACCTGTGGGACACAAACAGAAAGAAGCAGACATTGATGGATGTGTTGGTTTGTGTTGTGTAGGCGGCGTAGCAACCGTTAGTTACTGAGGCTCTTTTACAATGACATACTAACGAAAAGGTGCACAAAAATGTGTATAGTTAAACACTAACAAGCATGTTATTTTTAATTAAATTCTGAAAACATATAATAACTAAGCCTATGAACAACAGACAACATATCCCTTTAATCAGCATGAAAATGAACACCTTTCCTATAAACCTCATTATCTATGCCTCAAAATTGCTGAATTATAATCATAAATTGTGATAAAATATCAGAAGGACAGAAAGTTATCAAACAATTACAAATACAATTGACACAGGCACAACATTAGGAATAATTACCAATGTGCATGAGTAAATGTTCTGACCTTGCCTGTCGATTTGACTCCTTTAAATATGCACAAATACACAATGACCCAGGAAAGAATGAGAAAGCCAAAGAGCTCCCAGCGCACGCCGCCACTTTCTTCAATGCCATTCGTTTTCTGCAAAAGTCTTTGACTGGAAGAGAAAGACGAGAATAATGGATAAATGTGAAAATACAAACAGAAAGTCATTTCCATATTGTATCCTAGAAGCCCCTGAAAACATAAATCTAAAAAGAGGTAAACTATAGTTCAAGTTGGGAAACCGTAACCCTTCATCAGGACTTAAGTGGCATACAAACCAAAAACTATCAATGAAATGTTGTTGCTGAATCCTGATTGGTGTAGAAACGTTAGCAATGTTTTTCCATCTAAGCACCACAAACTATACACCAGTGAAGAGCACAGACAAAAACAACTCATATTGCTCCACAGTAATACTATATTTAACAATATATTCAACTTTTGAAAGAACATCCATAACATTCATCTGGCTGCAACTTACATATTATGTATCCAATATATCATATTCCAATTGTATATAGACTCTTATTGCACTATTTCACAATTTGTTTTGTATTTACTTGCCCTATTTTTTCAGTTTTATTGTGTTGCACTGTTGGAGGAGCCTGTGACCTAATATTATTCTTCGACATAACTACACTGTAGCTATGTACATATGACAAATAAAAGCCTTGAACCTTGAACCTTGAATGATGTCCTCTATGAATATAGTGAATTTATTAAAATGTCTGTAATAAGTCATCTCTGAGAAGCTTTTTTTCATATCCTTTTTGCTCAATTTCTATTTTTACTCTACTTACTTTGCTGTTTTTAAAATAGATATTTCTCTGTATTGTTGTCAACCATTTTAAATGAATTCAGTCATTATTACATGTTACTGTATGTGGTCAGCCTGTGTGTTTGTCTTTGGACATATGAACGGGTTTCCTTGTTTTATTCATGATTGACAACCAATAAAACGTTTTTTAGGGGCCCTCTATGAAAATCATCTAGAAACGGCTATTTCCTCCAGTGCATGTTAAAAAAACAGCTTGAATATTGCAATACATACTGTTAATATAATAAAAATATATATTAAATAAGGTATATTTCTCACTCGAAGAACTGCTGGCTGGCAGACTGCAGGTGGCTGGTGTTGCCGGGGAAACCACTGGAACAGTTTTCGACAACGTTCCAGGTGTTGTTGCAGGAAGTCCAGGGCAGCGTCGCCCCGAACGAGTTGAATAAATAAAACAGTGCCCAGCTCATGAGCACATTGTAGTAGGTGCAGAACACAAAGGAAATGAAAACTGTGGCCAGACCAACACCTGCAGAGTGACACGTATGGAGGGGACACAAAGTGAGACACGACTCGGCAGAAATAAGAACAGATGTGGGGGAACATGTGTACACTTTACTTCCTAAAACTGCTACGCAATCTCTGCCATAGGGTCAATAATTTGGGTCAAGGGTTAAAGTTTTGGGTGCAGTCTATGTAGGCTACTGCGGGTTCATCTCTGGTTATGATGGCAAAGATGGAGTCAAGCAAACTCGAATAAAAGGGATTCCTGGAGCCATGGATTAGAAATTCCCTGGTCTGATCCTACCCTGTGAGTATAACAGGCTCTTGATCAAATGGGTAAAAGTGGGATCAAAGTCCGGCAACAGATGTAAATTATTCAGTCTTGTAACATCTGTGGTTCTGAGCTGTGTGTCAGATTTCAGTTTGCTCTGTGTCTTTGTGTCTGTGTGTACACAGCTTTCAGAGCAATGACTCAGCTAAAGAGCCCGGCTTCTAGGGCCGGTAGAGGCTACTTATTTTGGTCAAAGAGATGTCAGTGGGCCGTGGACAGGTATAATTATCCTGAACCATTTTAAACACAGGAAAGGCATTGATTATCCTGTTTAGGTAACTTTTTGATGTTTCTGTCAAACTTACATTTCTGGAAAAATAGCTATTTTTACGAAAACAACACTTTTTTTCTTGTATCAATAATTCTGATATTACTGATACCACTCTTCGCTGCGGATTAGCTTAGCTAAGACTCGAAAATGCCAGGTTTGTTGTTTTTCCAAAGATCTTACTATGTCCTTTAAAATCTTGCTTAGCTACATGTTTGATCTCCTGGTCCTAGTAAAGAGAAAGTTGCACAAACCCTCTGGCACAGGGAATGGTCATTTTTTTATTTCATGTTTAGGTTTGAGCCACTTGTTGTTTCCCCTGCAGACTTCATGCTAAGTTTATCTGGCTGCTAGACGCGGCTTCAAATAAACTTTGCTGGGGTACACTCTCATTTAACTCTCATCAAAGAGTGCATTACATTGTTTTCAAACTAATTAACTATTATTACTCTATCATGTTATCATGACCTTCATTGTTATCTTTGTCATTTGGAACTTAACTAGGGATTTCCCCCCGACTGATCTCAACACTGTCTAATGTTAAAATGTCTCTCTGTTTTCCAGCAGTATATAAAAACAACGTTTCTACAGGTTGTAGACTGGAATGCCATGCTCCACTGAATGCAGTGTCAATATTTAGTAAAATAGTAAGAGAGGCCGCTGAAAAACCACTCTGTGTCATCATAATGAAAGAACCAAAGGAAACCCCCTGAGTTCTGGTATCAGCTACATCCACTGGGCATGGTTCATGTTAAGCGCTCCTTCCTTTGTTATTGCCTGTGGCCTATCTCACTTTAACATCCAGCTTTCATGGCTGACTGCTCCACTGGTACACCAGACACCCTCTAAGTGGTGAAGTCATTCAAAACTAAAATCAGTGTGCTGAACTCCAAAACAAGGCAGATATAAAAACAAATAGAGGCAATATGAAGGAGCTGTCCTCAATGAATATTACCCTGTGATTCCTCACCTGTCCACTAAATGCCCTCACTTAGTAATACCAAAGTTGAGTCAGGAAATGGAAACAACTTGTAATGCTGCGATCAGGCATACGGCAGTAAATAAGACATTTTTGCTGATTTGTGATAGATATTTCTGAGCATCTAAATCACGGATCACAGGTAAATCACAGCAAACTGCAGTGAGTTGCAAATGGAAATCAATTCAAAGAACATACAGGGGAAAAAAACTACCTGCTGTTGGCCCCTGTTAAGCACAGAGCATTAACCAGGAAGAAATGAGCGATAAATCAAGTGAGGACCCAAACGTTTTGATCGGGTAGACAATCTCTGTCATTAAGGAGATAAGAAAACCATCGAGAACATTTGAGTTAGAACAAGATATACAGCATTTTCAATTTACACCCAAGTGTTGTTTGTTGATGGCTGGGCTCTTGTTTTATCTGCCCCTTCTCTCTGGGTGCACATTTCACTTCATTCAAATGTTTGGTTTAAAATGTTGCCTATACAATCCGGCGTGAATGATTTTAAACTTTTGATAGTAACAACTCTTCATTCTGATGCACATGATTTGCCCGATTATCCGAATTTGTTTCAAAAACGTATTCAATGACCCACATTTCATTTTCATTCAGATAAATAAATGTTCATTCAATGCCAGAGGATGTACAATTACAATTTGAAGATAAAGAAATAGACAGGGATTACAGCAGTGATTGAAATGTTCTCTAGACAAGTTCCCATCCATCAACATGTGAAAACAATTCATTTAACAGACAGAACATATTCTAAAATAATAGAAAGCACTCCAAAGATGTAGCACTGCCCTCTACACTGATGAGTGATGACTTATAAAAACAACTGTTTTTGTATAAAAGGTTAGTCCGGATTTTTATCCAGATCTGCATTTAATATGAGATCAGTTTGGGATGTGCAAAGTACTTTTCATTAGTATAGAATAAAAGTATGTCATAAAAACGTTTATTTAAAAGTTTCCTTCTTGACACATGACCTTATTTTTTTTTAATGAAATCTGGTTTGTTTCTGAGATATCCAAACAAACGGACCCACATTACAGACCAAAGACATGACCTCATTGACAGACACAAACTATCACCTGCAGTTTCCAAACTACTCTCATATGTGAAGTTTAATCGATATCAAACTACTGAAACAGCCCATCTTAGCATCAAATGTAATCTTTTACTGGCGTCTGTTAAGTTTGGTTGTAACCTGATCTTCCTTTAAAGCTTTTTTCTTCAGGTGAGAATATGAGAAATAACCCAGGTGTGCCCAGGATAACGAAACAGAAATCCACCCACTACTATGAACAGGAAGTCAATTATCATTTTATGTGATGTAGGCTCTGCCAGACACACCTATGTTAAACTATTTTCTCTTTGTTGAAATACTTAATTGATCAACAGGGATTTCTAGGACCTCTGGTTGATCATTTACTTTTTGGGCTTTAATTTGCTTAACGATAGGTTGCAGTAAAATAAATTGCATACCAACTTATGTGACCTGCTCCATCGAAATCAGTCGCATTGACCCGAAGACACATCTTGAGTTGTATACACTGCTGGAAAGAGGATATTCCTAGCTTTCTAATGATATCAGGATTGTTTTTGTACTCCAAATATTAAGCGAAATATGTCACATTATATAATGACTGTCACCGAGTCATCATTTTGAGAAAAAGGCCTTCAAAGTTTTCTCTTCTCTGGAATCCATCGATCTGATTGATTATTAGCGGAGCAAATTATCAAAATACTACGGAGGGAAGATATTTTCGTTTGGAT
>NW_011342792.1:199556-213989 GCF_000735185.1 Notothenia coriiceps | reverse complement strand
CCTGTATATCAGTATGTATGTGACCTCAAGTTACTCCGTTCTCCGCTTGTAATTATGCCGTTACAAGCTTCAAAGTTATATTTATCATCTGAATTTGCCAAAACAAATGTAATATTCTGAAAGCCAAGACTTTGTTTATTTAAAATCAAACAAAACACCCGAACCCCGACAAACTATTTTTTTACACAAATCCACGTTTATTTTGAAATGTTGCGACTTCCGACTGATTTCGATAGAGCGGTCACTATTCAATGCATGCAGATAATAAAAACAAGGAACAATCATTCCCTTAAATTGATTTTCCAATTATTCTTCCTCTGGCTACAGTATTCTAACTTTGCCTAAAAAAGTGGCTGATATTATCTGAGTACACAGAGGTTTTATGAAGGTAAGAGAGGATTCTTTTATTTAAAAGTCCAACACTGGGTACAAACAAATATGTAATGTATCTGTATTTGCTGAACACACTTTAATAGCAAAGTCTATTTGCAAGACTGTCCCCAAATATGTGAAACTGAAGGGAAACCATGTTGTGTTCATCCCCTCACATGAGAGGAGCCTTTGGCCTGGAGAGTCACTCACCTTTCAACAAGGGGCAGATTCTGGCGAGAGCATGCACTGGCCCTAATCGAGTGTACTGCCCAATAGAAAACTCCATGAAGAGCAGAGGAAGGCCACACAGGAGCACCATGGTAAGATAAGGGAACAAGAAGGCACCTGCAAAAGAAAGGAAAATTATTTAAAGTATTTACGATTTAAATAATGCAAGACATGCCGTTTAGATGTAGCATTCTGCACTGAGTTGAATACTGTTTTTAAAAAAAGAACATTCACTGAGTGACAAGTTTCTGCTTAACAAATGATTCTTTAAAGATGTAAATATTTAATCATGAAAAACACATCCGTAGCTGTTTCTCCTCAGGTAGAATACTAGCACATATATGTAAGTAACTATTATTAATACAGTATGTCTTAATTGGAAGTGGCAGGATAAGTTATTTATTTAGATTAACTACAAACTCACGTCAATTCAGTGAAAATAAAAGCTGAGTGCTGAAGCTCGTTTAATCACAGCCAAATGCTGAGACGAATTGTGCTGATTCATCCTAGCTCGCAATAGATGAGAGACAACATTTACTTTATAATGTTTCTGTAGAGTGATTGTTATTAAACATACAGTTGTCAAATATGTAGTGTGTTCTTAATCAATTATTTGAAGAGAATTTTTTTTACCTCAGTTTTAAAAACGAGACCTGTTTCATAAGTTCAAATATTTCCCACGGTCCAAAACAAGGCAGGGACTATTTTTTATCAAACGGTGTGAACGTACATGTGAGATCTAACGCATACTTGCCACCCTGTGCAGAGTTACCTGGCCAGTAAATTATTGGGACCACTACCGCCCTCTAAACAAAGTTGTTTTTCTATACAGAATGGATGAAAGGCTGTTTGGATGACAAATGACTTAAAACACAAATTCAATAAAGGATACGAATGATAAACAGATATGCTTCAAAAATGCTGTTTAACTTGTTTAAACCCTAATGACTGAGTTATATGAGTTACTCATGTAACTCATATGAATCCCTCTGCATGTGACTGCATGTGAGGAGTCTGTACATTTATACATACACAAAAAGCTATAAATATTTTTAGTTTGAATAATAAATAACATGATCTTTACAGGAGCATTTTGGACATTATTGGTACATCACACATCATCGTGATCAATCACATTTGAATGCAAAGACAATGGTTTGTAGTTTGTACTAACTTTCCCATATGTGTTCATGTAAGTTCGTGTTAGTTGTATGTATGTAATCTGTAGGCTAACTCATCCCTAAAGTCCCCCAAAATAAAATGGGTGAGGCTGCTTTTATCCACTACGCTCCCAAACTGTGGAACACCCTACCACACATGTGTTAAACTCAAGGCCGGGGGCCAAATCAGGCCCTTGGTGGATTTAATTTGTATAGGCAATAATTTAAGCTTTGTTAGTTCCAGGTTTAATATGTGCAATAAGTTCATTTCAATAAGTTTTGCAATAAACATTGAACCAGTCCGGCCCTCGACTAGTACCCATTTTTTTATTTTGGCCCACTGTGTGTTTGAGTTTGACCCCCCTGCTTTAGACCATATTAGATATACTTTATTGATCCCAGTTATATAAAATCTGTTTTGTTTCCATTTTGTGCAATAGCCTCAGGATGCATGAGCACAAGCTGACCCATTATTTACGATGGTTTATCACAATTCAAATGAGCATTTGGCAGAAAGAAAACACTAAGAATAGTAGACGTGTGCCAGAAACAAGCAAGAAATAGGAAGAATGTTCCTTACAGATGTAAACATTGTCATAAACCAAGCAGCTTTCACAATATTCACAATGCCTCAGACATTACTTTTAAGAAAACTCCTCAGGGTTCCTTTAAAATGACTCTTTTATGTGTAAAGTTTCGCCTTAATTCAGCCTGAATTATTTCTTATCACAGCTTTGAAACTTTCTGATCAAGCGGAGCTAGAAATAAAGTTTGAGCAAAGCTTTGAAAATCAGCCCAAACTTTACTATTTAAAGTCCTCGGGCATGCAGGGCTACTGTATACATGTTCAAATATGTGTATAAAGCCTCCAGGAAGAGATGTGTGGAATCTGATATCGCCTCAGGGCTCTGAAAACTTCAAGTTCAAAACAAAAATGGAGGGTTTTGAGTTAGAAATAAGTGTTTTTAAGAGACTTCTGTAGCATAACACACCTTGGTCTCTAACAGAAGTGCAGTGCATTGTGGGTAATGTAGGCACAGACATTCTGCATTCATTTAAAACAAAATGAGGGTGTTAGGAAGTAGTGATCTTCTGTAGCACAACACACCTTGATCTCTAACAGAGGTGCAGTGCATTGTGGGTAATGTAGGCACAGACAATGATAGAAAAATAAATAAAAACGATTGTTCTTCTGCATTCATGTTGTATTAAATCAGCCTCTTGATAATGGGAACAAGAGCCCAACGTCCTCGCCTTACAGGGTTTTACGATCCCTTCTGATACGAGTAAACAGAAGCAAACACTCCTCCTCTCGCTCCACATTGTTCTGCTGAGGGAGGATTACGCCTGCCCAGTGTTTTGGTATTTAGTTCTGCTCCATAATGCTCTTTAATTTCATTCGCCTCCTGCAGTCTTCCCCCCGTAGTCCCTTAATCAAATAGTAATCAGTGTTGTTCTTCCGTGGTTAAACATTTAGCTCCCCTCAAAGCCAGAGAACAACACAAATTCATCTGGAGAGACGCAGACATGCGTTTCAGGGAAAGCTATGAGGCCAAGTCTGTGGTTTATTTATCCGAGGGGGTTTTGTTACAGAGTTGAAAAAAGGGGAATTTGTATGAAATGAATTATGAAAATGGAACAATGTAAGTGTTTGGTTTGCAAAATGAAAACACGTTTCTTCAGAAATGCTGAAAGACAAACTCCAGAAATCATTCAGGATCGGAGCTAAATGACATTTCTTATGGGTTCCTAAAGCCAAGGCATTCAAAATATAATTGTTGTGGCCACTTGTATGTTTTTGTTTCATTGCTCAATGGGGTATTTAGGTGACCTCAGTTTTGACCGTGTCATGCTGTTTTTGGAATAAATAAATGGTATTTAATAGAAAGAATGTTGTGGTCGTAATTGGAGACCGCACGCGTCTAACTAAGTGTCAAGCAGTGGCGGACTGGCTATCGGGACGTTCGGGACGAATCCCGATGGGACTGAAGTGGGCCGATCTGACGATGTGGGCCAGTCGGATAAGTCACGAGCACCCCCCCGACAATTTACTAGCCGTACCGAAGTGGGCCGGTCGAGAGCCCCGGGCTGATTTTAGTCCCAGTCCGCCCCTGGTGTCAATCCATGGTGATATTGAGCGGCGATAGTCACCACAATAATCATTTCAGAGATAAAGCCATTTTAAACCTTGCAACAACAGGCTTTTCCTAAAATATCTGGGGCTCATTCTGCAGGGAAACTTGAGTTGAAACATGAATGCAAAAAAGTACAAAATTATAGCAATTATTTTAAAAGGGGTTATTTTCCAAAGTCCCATAAGAGGAGCTCTAGCAGTGTTTTGGATCGTTGGAGTAAAGCTTTGATGATGTTTCAGAATCACATGAATATTTATGTGTCTGTTGCCTGAAATCTCAAAAGCAAATTGGAGCATTAGCTCGACATCACTGTGCGATCTTCCCTCTGCGTTACAAGAGAAACGACCAAAACTGAAGTTGGGCTTTCAACAGCAGCTGCAGCAACACGTGATGTCATCAGTGTGAGATTCACCGCGCTGCAGCTGGATGATGACATCACCACAGGGACAGATTAGAGGCGTGGGAAAGGACAGTTGGCTTCATTTCCTAAAAGCAATCTGCTGTGAAGAGTAATCTGACAGAGCTGCGAGAGGAGAGGGAAACCAAATCTGCATCCATATATTTATTTTGTTTTATATGTTAAAGGTGTGCTTATTTCTGCATTTTACAACTCTGTCATTTGCACCATTTGATCACCCTTTTCATGTTTTATGTATGCTGTACGTAGCAGCCTTGCATTTTCCGATTGTCATTGCCAATATCAATAATGCTGTAGCATTTCCCTCCGAATAATGGTCGTAGGCTTTACTGATGAACCAGAATGTATTCAAACTCCAGACCCAACGTAAGAGCTTGAGCCTCTTCGGTGGGTGCTAACATTTAAATACTTCCTGTCAGCCGCGTGAACTTGCCTTCAAAATAAAAGCATAGAAATGATACAGGAAGTTCACCTAAATTACATTATAAGATATATATAAAACTGCAACGAAAGCAACAAAAACAATGCAACATCCTCTTCAGTCTCAAATAACACAAATTGGGTTATCCACAAGCACTTTTCATACTTCACGTGCAGCTCAAAGTGCTGTATGAAAGGACAACACATCACAAGTAAAAAAACAAACAACAACAAGTTCCCCTGAGATCAGATGTTAAAAACTTTACAGACACATGCAGCATAGCAACAACATATAACATGTTAACAGAGAGACACGAGGAGGTAAAAGGTATGATAACAACAAACACATTTAATTAATAATGATTCCTCTCGGAGAAGAAAACACACAACTAAGTCAATCAATGCAACAATGTATAACCATATAAGATAAAGTAAACATATAGGTACAATAAAAAGAAAAAGATAATAGCAATACAAAAAGTCATAATTCTAAGAAAGGTTATTTGATTAAAATATTAAAAGATCAACGTAAAAGGAAATGTTACTATTAAAACTGTTAAATAAATAATATTATATAAAACCCTTTAAGACCTATATCATAAATACAATAATATAAATATTATTATATATTATAAGTGTCAGGGGTTCCTCACTATTCCCTAAAGAGCTTCTGATTCACCCAAAACAAACTAATTTAACTACCCTTTGTGACCGACATCTTCTTAGTTTCCCACTTTTTCAGAAAAACACAATCTGGGGTAATTAGTTCAGGTGTTTTAAATATCAGTTTATTTATAATTTGTTGTCCCAAATCAGTGTCTTCATAAAGTGTTTTCACTCATATGAAAATATACCTGCCCATGTTCTCAAACCTCTTCACAGTCTTGCTGAGGTTTGTCGTCCCTCTAAAAAGAGTTGAATCATGATTCCTGTCAGCTCTGCATCCGCTGCACCTTCTCCATGAGATGATGGTGACTCATAGGCCATCCTCTGCAGGGGCGGGATGTTATTATATGATGGGAATTAGGGGGTGGAAAGGGATCTTTTTCATAGTTCAGCTCACTCAAATCGTCTTTTCTGTGCAGAGCTTACGATAAGCTTCCCGGGGTTTTGTAACCACAACAAGTATCACTTCAGAACTCTTTAAAAAGTTGAGACAGTGTTTATTTTATCCCTTTATGTTAAGGGATTAGCTGTTGAATTTCTAAAGAACATACATACTGTGAAACATCACGCAGGCATTTAGTAGAACTGACTTTAATGTCTTATTCACTTCAATGTTTTACTGTAGCAGATGCTAAAATAAATGGCAACACACCAAACTTTGTTCTGAAATTAAACACTTTTATTTAAATATTTCACTTTTTCAAACCCACATTAACCTCTCTACATATCAGCATGGATACAATATACTTTCATCAACCATTTAAAACCAAAAACAAGTCCATTTGAAGCTAGTTTGCATGTAAATCCTGTTCATTTCTTCTTCTAAAACAGTCATGAAGAACACCAGGAGATGCCAGGAGTTGAGTTTCCATTAAACAAAATGATGACTGGTATATTAATTGTACGCCAATTGAATCAGAGCACACACAAGCCAAATTACCTCCTTCGTTACCACGGTGACGGACTGCGGACAAGCAATTTATTATTTAGAGGGGCCATTTTTTAAACAGTGCAGTGCTCAGTCCACATTAAACACTGTGGGGCTACATTACATCACTTTCAACACACTTCACAGAGAACAGTGAGGGCCAAACATTGAGCAGTTAAAAAGAGTATGTAGTGTCTCTACTTTAAAGAGTCCTCTCCTGCTGATGTTCAGGTGTATGTCAGTATGTAGTGTCTCTACTTTAAAGAGTCCTCTCCTGCTGATGTTCAGGTGTATATCAGTATGTAGTGTCTCTACTTTAAAGAGTCCTCTCCTGCTGATGTTCAGGTGTATATCAGTATGTAGTGTCTCTACTTTAAAGAGTCCTCTCCTGCTGATGTTCAGGTGTATATCAGTATGTAGTGNGCTTCATTTCCTAAAAGCAATCTGCTGTGAAGAGTAATCTGACAGAGCTGAGAGAAGAGAGGGAAGCCAAATATTTTGTTTTATATGTTAAAGGTGTGCTTATTTCTGCATTTTACAACTCTGTCATTTGCACCATTTGATCACCCTTTTCATGTTTTATGTATGCTGTACGTAGCAGCCTTGCATTTTCCGATTGTCATTGCCAATATCAATAATGCTGTAGCATTTCCCTCNTCTAGCTCACCATCATCCTGTGTCCTTAAAGCCTCGGCATACTTCCTCACGATCAGACTCACACCTACGGGGACCAACCAGACAGAACCGTGGATGTGCACCACATGTGCCATCCAAACATTAATAATAGCACATTCGAGCTACGTACTTCTTGCGCTTCTACCAATGCCTAAGCCGCACAGTCCTATGCCCAGAACAATTCCATTTGCGAAGCAATCGACGCGCTACGGCCGAAGTAGACTTACGCAAAAAAAAAAATATTTCAGGTTCCTGCTCGCCGCTGCTCTCTTTTGGCAACCATTTCTGATTTCATTTCTAGCAACATGAGGTGAACTGATTGAACACTAGTCTTGAATGTTGTGAGATCTTTAAAAGTTGCTGTAACCTGTAGGATGGAGCCGATCTTCTTACAGACAACAAAAAAGCATGAAACACATTACAGAATGATGCCACGTGTACACCGCCATACTATGACTACAAAAACACTCCTAACGTAATATTTTCTCCTCCTTCTCAAACACACACGCTTTTGTCAGACATTCATCCTTACACTGCGGCAAAACTGTATTCATTATAATGATATAAATCCATTTGCATGGATTGTAGCACGCGCTGTGTGTGTGTGGTTGGCGTGTGTGTGTGTGTCGTGTGGTCCGTGTGTGTGGTGTGTGTGTGTGTGTTGTGTGTGGGTGTGTAGTGTGTGTGGTGTGGTTGTGTCGTTAACATGAACACTTGTCTGTGTTTAGTGCGGGCCCTGGCGGCGCTGACAGACAGTTTCCCTCGCAGCAAACTTTGGCACAACTATAGTTCAGTCCAAAGGTAAAATAAAAAAGGGGCAGGATCCCTGAGGGAGAGAGCGATCAGATCTCTCTGCTCCCCCTGGGCTCGCCTGTTTGAGAGTTCACGCGAAACGGCTCTTTGTCTCTGTGCTCTCCCTAAGCAAATGAAACAATGTCTCCTGCAGGAACAAAAGGCGGCCTGATCAGAAATCGCTTATTGCCCGGAGAAGAATAAATGCTGCCTTGGAGATACAGCAGAGAGCCAAATGCAACGCCAAGTTACTGCGACACGCTATATATCACCGACACAGGGCGAGACCAGCATCAATGCTATTGTAGGCAAGAGGTGGGCCTATTGTAGACGGCTGGTGAGAAAGAAACAAGGTACAGATTATTGGCAAATGTCGTACTATGCTGTGATAGGGCAAAAAAAAAAAAAAAAAAATAGTGCGGGAGAAATATGTTGTCTTATTGTGGTTGTTTGACCCGAGAAGTTCGTCGCTATACAGACAATGTTCAGATTGGTTCCAAGGAAGGTAAAAAAAAGCAAGCGCGCAAACGCCTAAGGGGACTGTTTAGAGGAAATGTATTGTTATCCCAACGAGCTAGCATGAGGTTTCAAAGATTAGCAAAAGGTTAGCCAGGGTTAAATACTGTGCTGGCTGCTTTACATGGAGTGCTAGGTTCATAAAGCAAAACATGAGCAGAAGTCTCTACAACCTTTGCGGGAAAGATATATTGTGCAGGGAAGCAACTAAGGGATGCCAGTGATTATAGATATCTCGTTACAGTCCCATAATGGAAATATTATTGTTAAAATCGATTTTATTTATATACCCTACTTGTTTATTATAGTATGTTTTTTTTTTTTCTGGCTTAATCAACCAAAAATATAGACTAAATGATAATAATACGTAGTAATGAATAATTGAAATGCGCATTGGTCCACACCAACAGTTGTTTACTGTAAACCTTGGAGGAAGCCCTGCGTGCGGAGGGCAGACCGCTGCTAGCAGCGCTAGCACACCGACCCCGCCGCCCCCCGCTCTCCCTCACAGAGTGCGACTAAAGATGCAACAAAACGGCAGGTAAAAAGAGTTCGCTGCCTCCGTGGAACTACTGTTCGAATTTACAAGTCCAAAGGAAGTTAATACGAAACAAACAACGGAAAACCTTTTGTCTGAGTTTTTTTTTTCTCTCCCACGGGGGGGGTGGGGGGGTCGGTCGGTCGAATAATCGATTATTATTCGCCAGGGCTGCCGAATAATCGATTTTGATCATGGTCAGTTTCTGGCAACCCTAGAAGCAACCACTTGCTAGTTAGCTTAACAACTTTTTAGCTAGCATTTTCCAAGGTAACCGAACTCATTGTGTATACCAAGTTATTTATTTTGTTTAACTTTTTCCATATTTGGATAGAACACACTGTCTTTTAAGGGGAAATGCAGCATATTTAATGTGACTTTTGCTAGCTTAAACGGCTATTCTTGGCACTGTTTGTCTTTTTTAAATGCTACTTGCTACTTGAAAGATTAGAGACACATTAGCCTTTCTTCAAACAGGTCACTTGACATTTTACATGCCTTGACTATACTCCACTTACATTCTCTTTCAGTACCATAAACACTAAAGTAAGTAGTGGATTTCCCCCCCTTGTATGACACTTCAAATTTAGTTTATGTATTGTTGTATATCCCACAGCTCTGCAGCTAGCAGTGACTTTACATGGTGGGTTATTTGGGATAAAAGTGACATGTTGAGTTCATAATTACACTCACTGTAATTCACCCTGCCGGGTCTCTTAGGCGTCCCATTCTTTAACGTTTCACTTCTTGAAGGTATTTTGTTATTTCACTTGTAGATGTGTGTCCCATCAGTGTGTGTCTCAGTACCTCCCACTGAGATTAGGGGCCAATTTCACAGCGGGGGATTAAGCTTCCCCCCTATGTAAACTCATTTTTCCTCCAATGGAAACCTTCATCGAGGTAGAAAATGAATCTCTGACATTTATACTGTTCCCTTAACACTCCTTCATGAGTTTGACAATCACTAATTATCCTCCAGCTTTCCCTGCAGCAGTTTCATTATTTCGTTGTCAACGTGGTCACAAGGATTTATTCCAAAGTGAGACATTTACCAAGTGGAAAAAGTGCAGTTTTTTAAGTATGTGCACAGAATCTTTTCCTCCATGCATATGTCATATTGTAAAGTCTTCATTGCCTTCAGCTGTAGGGTACAGTACAGTGGAGGGTTTCTGTTTGACCGCAGTGTGTCCAGCAGTGTTACGTTATCTGCTCCCTAGGGATTAGCTGATTTTCTCCGGTCTGGAGGAATGTGCGAGAGCAGATCAGAGTGAACTCTCTGCACGATGTCTTGCAGTCATTTGACATGGAGTCTTGTTTGGAGAAGATTATATATGCAGTACATCTTGTGTTTGTTGTGGCTGAGGGGAAACATGTTTTTCTACCGATCAGAGGGTCAGTCGTTGTCATAGCAGTTTAAATGACCCTTGGTTACTCATTCCCACATTTCTCTGTATCATGTAGTCGACGGTATTGAACTATGTGTACGTTTCTTTGGATAAAAGCCTCAGCTGAAGAAACCCAAGGCAATGTTAGTTTTCAGTTTCAGACAGTTCAGATAACTTCTGGTTATTAGTGTTTCTTTGTTTTGTGTCAGCTGTTCTTGATAGTTTTAGCTATAGGAGGTCAGTTAGAAAAAGATAGTTTCACGTAAACTGTCAATTATGCAGATTTAGTAACATTTGAATCTGATGCTAGTTGTGGAATTGTTGTCCGTTGAATGCTTAATAATAAGGGTTCGTGCATACAGTTGTTGTCATTATGTTTTCTTTTGGTCTTCTTCAAATCACCTTGTATTTGTTTCTTGTGCTGTAAATTCAAAGATTCGATGGCTTTATTGTTATATGCATTTTTAGATAACCCAATTTGTGTTATTTGAGACTGAAGGGGATGTTGCATTGTTTTTGTTGCTTTCGTTGCAGTTTTATATATATCTTATAATGTCATTTAGGTGAACTTCCTGTTTCATTTGTATGCTTTTATTTTGAAGGTGAGTTAACAAGGCTGACAGGAAGTGGTTGTAGCTTTTGAAAACAACGTGACGGAGAAAGTAATATCTTCTATGTAACGGCGGAGAAAGAGAAGAACGGACTGTATATTTAAATGTTAGCACCCCCCGAAGAGGCTCAAGCTCTTACGTTGGGTCTGGAGTTTGATTAAATTCTGGTTCATCAGTAAAGCCTACGACCATTATTCGGAGGGAAATGCTACAGCACTATTTCACTTTTTTTAAACATTTTTCTTCTTGTATTTACTATGTACTTGCACTCAGTGGCGGTTCTACGGGGTGGCACGGGGTGGCAGCTGCCACCTCAGAAAAATGCCTTGCCACCCCAGCTGCCACCCCATTTGGCAGCTTTGTTTTGAAAGAAAAGTTGTGGCTCATCGGACATTTATGAGAGAAAATNTAGCTTCCTAGAAACACCACTGTACAGTATACCAAATAAGTCCTGTATAGATACTGATGTGTGTGTGTGTGTGTGTGTGTGTGTGTGTGTGTGTGTGTGTGTCCACACACACACACACACACACACACACACACACACACACACACATCAGTATCTATACAGGACTTATTTGGTATACTGTACAGTGGTGTTTCTAGGAAGCTATAGTATGAGGCGATACTGTGTCTCTGATCTTGTTTATAAGATATATAAATTCTTGACACTTGACGCACACACACGCATGGCGTAATTTCCAAAGGGGACAGTATCCCCCCCACTTTACAAATATGTTTTATTATGGGAGGCTTGTGGCGCAGTGGGTAGTGTGTTGGATAGACAGGTTCAAACCCCACTGCAGTCAGCATGTCGTTGTGTCCCTGAGACACTTCACCCCAAATTGTTCCTGTGGGGAGTGTCCTCAGTATTGAGTATGGAAGTCGCTTTGGATAAAAGTGACTTACAAGCAACATGTTTATTTTTTAACGCAAGCCGTCTTCGCCACGGAGGAGCACACAGCCTCTGTGTGTGTGAGTGTGTCTGTGTGTCTGTGTGTCTGTGTGAGTGAGTGAGTGAGTGAGTGAGTGAGTGAGTGAGTGAGTGTGTGTGTGTGTGGCACGAGCGCATTTTGTGTGTGTGTGAGTGAGTGAGTGAGTGAGTGTGTGAGTGAGTGAGTGAGTGAGTGAGTGTGTGAGTGAGTGAGTGAGTGAGTGAGTGTGAGTGAGTGAGTGAGTGTGAGTGAGTGAGTGAGTGAGTGAGTGAGTGAGTGAGTGAGTGAGTGTGAGTGAGTGAGTGTGTGTGTGAGTGAGAGTGAGTGAGTGTGTGAGTGAGTGAGTGAGTGAGTGAGTGTGTGTGAGTGAGTGAGTGAGTGTGTGTGTGGCACGAGCGCATTTTGTGTGTGTGTGAGTGAGTGAGTGAGTGAGTGAGTGTGTGTGAGTGTGGCACGAGCGCATTTTGTGTGTGTGTGAGCGAGACACAGAGAGAGAGAGAGAATATAAATAAGAAATATCAGTGTTTCCCCTATCATTGTTATGGCGGGGCACTTTTTAATTATTTTTTATATATATAGCACCAAATTGCAACTAATCTATATCTACTGTCACTTTTCACATTGAACATGTGCTCTGTTATTAAATAAGCTAAACGCTGTGACGTTAAGTTGTGAGTTTAGTGTTTCTGACCCTAAGAAACACTGATGCATTAATCAATAACAATAATCCACAGCTCCTCTCTGCTCCAGAGGATTTACAACAAGTATATCCCCCATGTTCTTGGATTTGTTAACACCATAGTAACTAATGTATTTGTAGAACGGCAGGAAAAGACCCAAAGCGGCTCACATGGGTTAACGGTAAACATATAATAATGTTCAAATGTGCTAAATATCTACACTGAAACCGAGGAGTGAAAGTAGCTCTCATCCTAAAAGAGACCGCTGCTCCAAAGCAACTCCTCGTGTGAAACCAGGCGTCTGTTCTCCTCGTGGGACTCGAGGAACCACAAAGAAATGAAAGTGCCACGGCAGGATTTAATCCCATTAGCTCATTGACTGCANCAGTCCCCCCCCCCCCGCCCCCTCTCTCTGACGCAAAGTGGCCCCTCCCAGAATAATGGGCCGATCCAATTTCCTTCATAAAACCAAGAGGAGGATTTACTACGATGACTCAGATGCAGTTTGCCCACTAGCTGAATGCAGTACATTGACTCTGTGATGAACAATGTTCAGGTACCTTTCATTAGTGATACTTTTACCTTTACTTTACTTTCAACATGTGTATTTTCTACTTTTTTATTTATTGCTGTTTTATTTCTATTTTGAGATGTTTAAATTTAAATGTTCTACTTTTAATTTCTCGTATGTGAAATGCCTTGTTCTCATTGGGATCAATAAAGTACTCCTTATCTTAATTCAGAGTACATTTACTTTACTCCCGGGGTGCGCCCTCAAACCAAAATGCAGATATTCCCCGTAAAATGTCAAAGTCATGCCAACAAACAATATTTCTGTTCCTCAAAAACTGTATTAATTTCTCCAGAAGTTTCGTCAACAAGTTCCAAATTCAGGGCTATATATAAAAACCGCTTGCCCTGAAAGTGTCTCTAGGAATAATTTTGGCCCTTGGACCAATGTAATGCTGATCCCTGGTGTACAGTATGGCTTTACAATAATTCATTTAAGTAAAATAACTTAATACTACTTATAATACTCTATTATTACCACAAATATGAGATTTTTTGAAAACATATTTGGGACACTGCTCTCCTCTATTTACAAATGACCATATGGCAGGAAGTGACATCATGAGGGATTACCGACAGTGCACAGTATGGTATTACAATTAAGTGAAATATCTTAAACTTGACGTCATGGTGCGTACATAAAAAATAACATACATTTTTTTTAGAAATAAATTAAAAAATATTGCAGTATTTACGTAGAAATAGAATGGAATAAAATATGGAATAAAAATCGGCCGTAATAAAAAAAGCAAACAGATATTGTGTACATTGTGTGCATTAATACAGGAAGCGACGTGCTGTTTTGTTGCGTTTCTTTTTACCGACAGCCCATTATGGGATTACAATGATTCAGTATAATATCTTAAATACAACTTAAAGAACACTATTGTCACCACAAATATGAGATGTGTTAAAATAACTAGTTTTGATGTTAATGTTAAATGTTGCATGAAGCTTCAGTGGATACGCCTCACAGTTTGAAATGGCACTTTTTGTTATCTGCTCAATGCAACGTGTTGTTTTTGTCTCTGTTGTTGTTGCTGTCAACAAAATAATTTACTCATTCACTCAAATGGAAAATAAGCTACATAGATATTTAGGATTGTAATGAAGGAATGAATGAAACTTAAAATGATAGGTATGATGTACATTGTGTAATTTAATAAAATGTGAATATATATATTTATCCTTTGACGTGTTAGTTATGTTTAGAGTTGCCAGAAACTGACCATGATCAAAATCGATTATTCGGCAGCCCTGGCGAATAATAATCGATTATTCTTATTTAACTTCCTTTGGACTTGTAAGTTTGAAGTAGTTCCAAGAGCAGGAACTCTTTTTACCTGCCGCTTTGTTCATCTTTAGTCTCACGTGTGAGGGAGAGGGGGGGTGGGGGCGGGGTCG
>NW_011342792.1:191359-199511 GCF_000735185.1 Notothenia coriiceps | reverse complement strand
TATCAAGGGTATTTTTGCTAAGTGGCTTAGGTGGTTTTTGCAGCTGGAGTACTGTTTCTGTTAAATTCATGACGTTGCTCCATTCAAGATAATGTATTATAATTATTATGAGTTAGAAGTACTTGGCTAGAATAGCCGTAACAGAATGCTAACGATGCTTGAAACGTGGCCCATGCAAACGTTGGCTTAAGAATTTCGCTCCAGCTATAGCGCTTGTTTTCCATGTTCACCGCCTGTAGGGTGTCCAGCAACGGCTTGGGGACTGGACAGACAACAAATGTGACATAATGGAAGAAAGGACAGGAAAAGTTTTACCAAACATCAGTGTGCATTTTGGGATGTTGATGTAAGACAAATTGATTATATGAAAATGGCATGACTTCTCATTTTGGATGTTCTAACTTTCGAACCTGGTGACTCTGAACAATTGACAAGGCCTAGACTTGGCCCTGCCTCACCTGAATTGGGTGCATATAAATGCTAGGCCGTGTCTGCCTTTTTTTTTTTTTTTTTTTTTTTGTTTTTTTTTTTTTTTTATTTTTTTTTTTTTTTTTTCTCCCCAGTAACAAGTCCAATAAAGTTTATTCAAAACAAGATGGGCTGTGTTCTCCATGTGGCCGCCAGATGCCGCCAAAGATACGACCAGTCTGCTCAGGTCTGTTCGGCCAGTGGAGTTTCAGGTTCGATATCACAGCAGTTGTTAAGACTGCCATAGCCACAGCACGAAAAATACTAAGGCTCCTCCCAAATGTATCAAAACAAGCTCTCTACAGTTATAAAGATTATTTGAACAGCAGACATGTGGCGACATCAGGCCTGGGCTTGGAGGCCGCCGCCTCAAACTGCACACACAGCCTCCGACCAAATCGATTGTCCTCCTTTTACTAGTAGGTCCCACAGGCCAGGATTGTTGATATGTTCAGTGCCACTTGATCAAGAGTGACCCCCATACAAACTTGCAGCATGGAGAAACAAACAGATCTGGGCTCAACATCTTGGCTCGGATTCTGGAATAAAGTTAGGGACGAGAGATTCTGGTGATTCAAATCGAGGCCAGTTTTTTCTTTTGTTAAAAGAAAAAGCCTATATGGGGACCATGAATATATGCCTACAAAGGGTTATGTAGCAGCCGTAAAGCAAGTTGCTTCAATCACTCAATCAATTTAAACTTGAATTGTATAGCCCAATATTACAAATCAGATTATTTTCAATGCCGAACCAACAAACCATCAAACCCTAACTGTTTCAACATCTCCGTCCCCCATCTCCATCCCAAGAGACATTTTTGATAACGTTGCTATAATCAGGTATCTTTCCAGAAAGCTTGAAAAATAATACATTTATCTGCCCCGTAGATTCGGGATGCTGCCTCCAAAATTAAAGGAAGTCTTTGTCTATGGCCCTATGGGTCCACTAAATAATCATACAACTCGGACCAGCCACTTTTTTTCTGTGAAACATATACTCTATGTGAGTATGCGCGGCTGATACACGAAAAAAACTTGGATTCCCTCAATGGTGGCGATTTTATTTGTGACCGTTACGGCCCGTCTACGAACTACAGGCATCAAAAAATCTTGGAAGCCTGGCGGCGTGTCTGCAAGGCTTGGCGATTTTTTGCGAACCAAATGCAATGCCAATCACATGAATCTCGCCGCCTCTTTTTTGTTTTGGTTGTTTGTTTTTTTGTGGTTTTTTTTTGGTTCTGTTTGTTTTGGGTGGTTGTTTTTTGGTTTTTTTTTTTTTTTTTGGTTTTTTTTTGTGGTTTTTTGTTTTTTGTTTTTTTGGTTTTTTTTTGTTGTTTTTTTTGTTTTTTTTTTTTTTTGTTTTTCCGGACATACAAAGCAATAGCAATGTTAAAACGAAGTAAACTGGATATAAACTCTCCAAACAGGCGAAAAACCTACCAGTTTCACCCACTGTCTCTGCCACCTCCCTCCATGCCTGGTTCCTCCGGTTTGTATCCCGGTAAATAGTTCTGGTCGTAAAGAACCGGGTGATTTGCTACCGTAATATCTCGTTTGGAATATGAGGAAATTAACTGCGGTCTGGCTCTCCCAGCTTGCACGCGGTTTGATTGGCTGCGCTTGCACTGGCGGGATTTGCATAAACGGTATTTGATTGGCTGATGCCAAGCATCGAGCCTCAAAAGTTGAACATTGTTCAACTTTTGATGCCGATAGATGCTCGTGATGCTTGCAAAGCCATGCCATGCTCCCCACAATGCAGTTCGGCGAAGATTAAAAATCTTCTACGTCACCTCATTCAAGTGAATGGGCGAAGCGTTGAAAGCATTTTTCGATGCCTGTAGTGTAGACGGGCCGTAACACAAGAATGCACCATGGTTTGTTATTTCGCCCCATTAATACACCCCCGTTTGTGTTACTGCTCAACGACACACTGACAGACAGAAGATGGATGTTGAAGGACAAAGTGAACCAGCCGGGGATCGAACCGGTGACCTTCCAGTTACAGAACAGTTTATCTACAGTACCAGCAGGTCACCAGCCTGTACCAGAAACACAGCGAGGTTTGGTGGGTCTGTACAAGCAAAACAAGCAGAGCATTTAGACAAAGCATTGTTTTATTAATGGGTCAATCAATAAGTCTATAGAATGTTACAAAGTATTGATGCCTAAGTAACCTTTGTAAATGTTGTGATTTGTCTAACAAACAGTTCTTCAACCTTACAAATCAGAAAAAAGCCCAAGATCAACACAATTAAGACGCTGGAACCAAATAACATCTGACGTTCCAGTCTAAAAACGAACTGACTATTGACTTATTGATTCAGCAGTTACTGATCAAAGATAAAAACCAAATACATGAAGACAGGAGGAATGAAAGTTTGATAGAAAGACTCTGTGGTTGAATAAAGTATAAACTCTGCTCATTTTGACGACACACGCACACAGTGATTATAAGTGAGACTGAAACTAATGTGTTTGTCTGTTTCTCTCTTCCAGTAATTATTTAAATCTCTGTCAGCACAGATGTGATGAGAGAGAATCTGCACCTCCTCCTCCTCTTATTCACTAAATAGCCAGAATGTATGTGGACAAAAAAACATTACACCACTTCTGATATTGTCTCATTCCAAGCCATTGATATGATCGACTGAAATTACAGACTTCTTTTCTTCTGGTTTCAGGATTTCCACTAGACTTTTTACTGACATATTCAGGACAGAAACATGTGTCAATATTTCAGAAGATTATCTCAGTTTAATCCTCAAATTGTGTTTGTGAATTGTAACTTTTTCCTATCAAACAAACTTATTTAAACCAAAACTTTACAACATGTTCTCCCTCTATCAAACACTAAAAACCAGCACGTAATTCTGTTATCAAATCCCTAATTAAATATCATGCACCATCATCAATTAGTAAGCCCTTACTGCTGTGTACATGTTCACAATATGACTGTACTGTATGATGTTGTCTCTACTTCCTGTTTCTGGTTTCCTGCTGAGAAAAATATTCAAATATGTGAAACTGCACGTATAAGTGTATCTTTAGTCATCCCTTATTTTTTTTATTGTATAAAAACAGACATTTTATCATTGCATTCACCTGCAATCTTATTTGGAAAGCACTTGGTAAATAGAATTTTTTTAATATAATCTATTCAGCTTGTTACATTTGGCATTTGGGAAAATGTTGGGAATTCTGACAAGAATTGAGATGATTACAGATACTGATTAGTATTTGTGAGTGATTATTAAAAGGTGACACAGAGATAGAGAGTATATGAATCCTTCCTTTCTGTAAAATGCAGATTCCCTGTTTTCTCCCCTGACGAGGTTGTTACCAACAGCGACCGTTAACACCGACGGGAGAGAGGTGCATTGTGGGATTGCCACCTGGATGGCACCTCCTTTTTCTGGAAACAAGGAGTGAGAAGCCGCTAACGAGCTACATGGGTGCAAGTCTGCAGGGACACACAACCAACACGACACACACAGCCGAAACAGCGAAACATGCAAAAAACACAACACACACACAAGCAGTGTAACACACACACACACACACACACACACACACACACACACACACACACACACACACACACACACACACACACACACACACACACACACACACACACACACACACACACACACACACACACACACACACACACACACACACACACACACACACACACACACACACACACACACACACACACACACCATCAGTCTCGGAGCACTTGTTGATCAGATCTCAGCAGAAGAAGAGTGTGTTCTTTATTAGCTCGACACCTGAAGGTTGCATTCAGGGACATTTCAAGATAGATTTTTATAAATAATACATTAAAGAAACATTTATTCAGTCTTCTGTATCGTCCCACGACACAGACAGAATCATAGCAGGATGAACAGGTTGCTTGTGGACCCTAACCCCCCACCAGAAGCTGAGGGGGCTGAAACCCAGAAACCAGGCTCTGACCTGAACACCTCACAGCCTGAGGACCCTCCTCATGTTACAAATTCCTCCTGTAGGGACCACTCTACTGGGAACTGTGCATTCAAAGGGAGTACTTCACTTGTAAAACTATGAAAACCCTGACACATACGGACCCCTTGGCATCCCCTTTTACCAGGGTAGAGTCAATATGGACATGTAATGGAGGATATGAATTACTTTTTAATTAGAATTGTCAAGTAATGTAACCACAGGACCTTGACATTTAGTTTCTGCATATAACTATCGATACACTTAGCCCTGGGTCTGGTGCCTTTTTCTCAAAGACACTACCCAAGAAGCACCTCTCAGTACAAAATGCACCAGGTATGTGGGAGAGACACTGGCGGGTACACAGGAATGTTAGCCTTTGCAGACCATTTACATGCACAACAAATTAGAAAAAGTAGAGTAAGTATTTTACAGAATCACCATGCTGGTTAATCTGAAATCCCTAGGAAGGCGCCCAGGTGGCATCCTAACTAGGTGCCCGAACCACCTCAACTGGCTCCTTTCAACGGGAAGGAGGAGCGGTTTAACTCTGAGTCCCTCCCGGATGACCAAACTTCTCACCTTATCCCTAAGGGAGACACCAGCCACCCTGCGGAGAAAACCCATCTCGGCCGCTTGTATCCGCGATCTCGTTCTTTCGGTCATGACCCATCCTTCATGACCATAGGTGAGGGAAGGAACAAAAATGGCGCGGTAGACAGAGAGCTTTGCCTTCTGGCTCAGCTCCCTTTTCGTCACAACTGTGCTGTAAAGCGACTGCAGTACCGCTCCCGCTGCTCCAATTCTCCGACCCATCTCATGCTCCATTGTTCCCTCACTCGAGAACAAGACCCCGAGATACTTGAACTCCTTCACTTGGGGTAAGGACTCATTCCCTAATTGGAGTGGACAGTCCATCGGTTTCAGGCTGAAATGTGATGCTTAAAAAAGGGAGACACACATTGTGTATGGAACACAATGTGTGTCAGCTTATAATGATAATTAATAATAATAGTAATTCATAAATAATCAGTCTCTATCTCTCTCTGCACTCTCTGTCTCTCTACACCCCCCACCCTCTGTGTGTGCTGAAAAGATGGTGTCCCATGTCTTTCACTAACTACATTAGAGAGCAATTACAGCTTAATGGCTGTCGAGATCCATTATCGACATTCATCTAACCTTTAAATATTTCAAGATAATACCGCTTTAATGTGTGGAATGTAATGGAGAGAAAGTGAGAGACAGTTTCTCTCTTTCTCCCCCAGTGACACATGTCCTCCCTCTCTTCTTTTTCGGTACTCGTCTTCATTCATTCCCCTATTTGTTTCTTGCTCCTCTTATCTCTCCATCCTCCATCACTCTTCTATCCTTTTCAGTAGTAACATCCGAGGACTGGATGACTGTTTAAAAAAAAAAGAAAAATCAGGCATTTCTCTTTAACGGATGTAAAAATAAATCGGTGTTGAAAATAGATACACAAACATGTTTCTCGCTCTCTGTTAATCTTGTTCCTCATTTTATTCTGCAAGTCCCTTGGAAACATCTGAAGGGCCCCTGGGACGTCCCGAAACCCCCCCGCTTCTCTGAAAACAACCATGTGACTGACACTGAATATAATGTACTGTGTGCAAAGGGAGATCACATTGAATGCCATAAAAAGACATCTATCAGAGAAGTCAGAAACATATATAAATCACACAGGAAGTGTATTTATTCTTTCTACAGCTAATGTGATAGATAGTGTATAACATTAATGATGACACAATTTTTTTTTAACGTTTGAAAAGAGTGCATACTGTAGAAGGTCTAGCTGGTCGTAATTTAAGATGTTGATGTTCGAGGAATTTTAGGGGGGAGAATGAAGAGGCCACATTGGGAAGGTGTGATGCATAAAAAATCTAAATCAGTGAACATACAGTGAACCATGGTTATTTAAGCTTATCAATCAATACACCTTTTTTAAAATAGCCAAATATTACAAATTACAGAAACCTATGGGTGATGTCCCGGAATGTTGTTCTTTGAACCAACTAGTGTTGCACGGTGTACCGACACTTGAAAGGTACCGCGATACCCTGCCCTTAAAAACGTTACGATTCGTCCGTATCATTAGTATCGGTACTTTAGGAATGACGGGGAAAAGTGCTCCGGTGAGAAAGAGCCGTGTGTGTTCAGCACTCTGCTTCCACTCCCTGCACTGCAGCCGTGCCTGCAGTCCCTCCCCTCTCAAGCACGTTCTAAGTCCCTCCCGTCTCTCGTGCACACGCTAGCTGCCAGAGCATGTGAGAAAATGAGAAGCATGGCTGCAAGTGGGAGTGGAACTGCCGCTGCGCCTCGGCTTGTTGACAAAAAAATAGCCAGAAGCGAAATTTGGAAGTATTTTAGCTATATCTCTGACAGTGAGGGCAAGCCTACGGACACCACAAGGCCTGTCTGTAAGACATGTTTTAGATCCCTGCAAACCAAGGGAGCCAACACATCAAACTTTGCTAAGCACCTCGCCGACCGGCATCCAGACAGGTTAGCGAAAGTGATATATAACATAATTACATCATGCTCAAGCCCATGCCCTCTAAGTCAAACCAGTGTAATTTATTTTGTGACAAATGAACATTTTCATAGTTTGCCGAGGCAATTAATGGCAATGATAACTGTCTAATATCTTTTTAGCTAACTTACCGATGTGGCTATGGTTCTGGTGTGAAATAAAGCACAATAATTACATTTAAGACTGTTTCCCTTTTTTTAAGAAAAGTATCGAAAAATAATCGGATCGCAATTCTTGACTTGGTATCGGTATCGAAACCAAAATGTTGGTATCGTGACAACACTAGAACAAACTGGGCAATGCTATATGTGCCAGGTCATGCAGGTCTTTTTACATAACGGAAATCCTTTATTTACATTGTTACAGCAAAAAGACTGTACTACTGATACTGTAGCTCTAGCTGGGAAACCATCGTTATTAAATTGATATCCTGATACAAGATTAGATATTGTGCTTTTGGATAATGCAAAGAGGCAGTGTTAAAGTAAAGTGATGACAATTGGGTTTTTTTATTGAACAGACTTTTCTAGCATTTCTATTGCTTGCCTCTGCAAACTTAGTCATTAAATCAACATAACAGATCATTATTTATGAAAAATCTCATTATGTAAAAATGTTGGGAAAGCAGAGATGGTCCGAAATCGTCACAATATCAATAATGAGGTATAAAGGAAAAATATTGTAATTTATGATTTTCTATAAATCGTCCAGCCTTAAGGGGGATGGATAGGTGGTATCAGTTAAAGTATAAATATATATTCTGCATGGACAAGAACAGCTTTTATTATTTTTTCCCACTCATTCAAAACGGTTGTCCCTTAAAACACCCACCCACCCACACACACACACCCACACACACACACACACACACACACACACACACACACAGACACAGACACACACGTACACATACACACGCGCTGGAGGAAGAATGAATACAAGGAAGATGAATGGGGGATAAGAAGATGGAGGTGTGTGACGGTTTCTTTCAGTAAACCAGAAGAGGAGGGAGAAGTATCAGATCTGTACTTGAGTAAAAGTAAAAGTATTCAGATCTTGTACTTGATAAAGTAGAAGTACTCAGATACTTGTACTTGAGTAAAAGTAGAAGTACTCAGATCTGTACTTGAGTAAAAGTAGAAGA
>NW_011342792.1:185648-191309 GCF_000735185.1 Notothenia coriiceps | reverse complement strand
TTTTCTGCCCACCACTCCAGTGGATTATCCATTGTGGGGATATATGGTCTCCGCTGGCAGTAATCCTGTAGCTCATCATCCGCATCACTGTTGACCCGTGTTTTCTTGCTGTTTGTTTGCCTCTGTTCACTGCTGACGCCGGTCCGTTGCTCACTGGTGCTAGCATTACTGCTAGTGCTAGCTGTCGGCAGCGGGTGTTTCATCTTCAGATGGTTGCGCATAGCAGATGCATTTGTATTGTACTTCAGTACAGCTGTACACAACTGACACTTCACTGTGGAGTTGGTTACATCTTCGTTGAAGTACTGCCATACATAAGAATGTCGGACGTGTTTTGTAGCATTTTGCAGCACCTCGTTTACCTCCATTTTTTTCACGACTAGTCGACTAGGGCCTACAGCGCCGACTAGTGGTAAAGGTAGTCGACTAGTCGATTAGTTGGTGAAACCCTACACACACACACACACACACATACATACCAGAGTTTACTGTCCATTATTTAAACAGAAACGTCCTTTATCAACAGAAAGTAAAAGACATTTACAGTAGCAGAAGAATATAGCACATGTTCCTAACCTGTACTTGCATTCTTAACACATTTATGAAAATACAAATGTCTTGATAAATGAATCAATAGTATGCCATAATAAAAACATGATGTCAAAAACTCAGACAAAACTCAATCATGCTTTATCAGGTCTGTCCTGAAAACCACAAAGATACAACGTATTAAATGTATTTATCCATTTCTGATTGAACTACATCAGGACGATGGATATCTGACATTGCTTGTAAATGTAGATGTTTCTTTAATAGTGGTCATTTATGGGGAAATTGCATTTTTTGGCACATTTCTTTCTTTTTTTTCTATTGTGTTGAGTGTGTCCTTTATAATGGTCTGACCTTAGTGTCCTCACAGCCCTAATGTACATGTTAACTGTTTGTTTTGGAGTCTGTTCAAGAGCTTAAGTTGAAAATCATCAGGAAGACCAGCGATCTGTTTACAACTTAATTCAGTTTTGTGTTTCGATGCCTGCTTTTGAACACACACACACACACACACACACACACACACACACACACACACACACACACACACACACACACACACACACACACACACACACATTTTAATGTGTTTAGAGCATGCAGCAGAGCTCTCCGTCGTGCGTGCCCGGACATGTATTATGTGGTTTTCAAAGGGGAAGCCTTCACTTTAGTGTGTGTGTGTCTGTGTTTCTGTGTGTGTTTGAAAATGGGTGTGGGTGTTTTCTTGAGATCAATAAAGTTATAGTGTGCAGCCGCTTCTGACTCCCCACACGCTCTCCAGCGAGGCCTGTTCTTAGTCAAGTGTCACGCTCTGCCCTCCTGACATCTGGTCCCCCAAACCTCTGGAGTCCCTGGGTTGTGTGTGTGTTTGTTACGAGTGTGTTGAAGTCTGTGTGCACGTCTGTGTTTGATTAACCAACCATTCCCTGTTGGTACAGACCCTGCCAATACACTTGTACTTATTGTAAACCGACCTCCATTGAGTGGTGCAGGAATGAGTCCTAAATCCCGGAAATGAATTAACATTTAAAACTTCCGGTTCTTTGTCTTGAAGTCAACGTGCTTTTATTTGGACGCCTGACTTAAGGTCTTTGGTTAACAAGAGCTGAAGAGATGTTCACGTTTTGTTCTGCGACAGAGAATATGTTTGTAAATACCCAGCGGTGAATGTCCAAAGTTGTTGTTTGTCATAAAAACGAGGCAAAGTGAGACTATAGATAGAAGTTACGCTTTGTACTTACTGTGAGTAACATGATCATTCTATGCATTCACAAAGCAAATGTTGAGTTTTTGTAAATTAGGTACATACGTCACATACCTAATTTATGTTGCGTACTGTATTCTGCCTACTAACAATATTTTTCTTCAAATAACAAAGTAGTTTCGTAGCGTAAGACTAAACAAATGTTTCCCTTTGAACACCTGTCTTTTTTTAAAACAATATTTTGAAATACTATTTTCCCAAAGTAAACGTTACGTTTTTGCGATCTTTTTTCTATTTCTATTAAAGGTGGGTTAGGTAAGTTTGAGAAACCGGTTCGAGATACATTTTTTTGTTATATTCCATAGAATGCTCTTAACATCCTGATAGCAATGAATATCTGAAGTGCTTTGACAAAAAATCCATTAAAAGATGTCATCTGTGGAAGCCGTGGTACTGTAAAAAGCACGACCAATCATCTGAGCCGGCCCGGCTAAAATAACTGGATGGCCTACCTGCCTGTCAGCCTTCCATCTGTGCACAAACTTATCTCGTGCCCTCATTGGTCAGGTGCGCGTTCGTGTGTGTTGGAGGAGGGGCTCTGTAAGGAAGTGGCAGATTTGTTCCGGCTGTGTATTTTGAAATTCTAGCGCACTCGAGCTGGTTTCTCCAAAGTTACCTACCCCACCTTTAAGTTACATTATATTCTCAAGTAAGATAACATAATAAACCTATGTGGCATACCAAAAGCAAATGTTGAACGAGGTAACGTACTGTAACAAACAACATGTATGTAGCGTACGTTAATTCCTTAAAGAAGAAAAAGCTATATTTTGATAATCAATAACCAAGTTATTTTGTTGAAACCAAATTGTTTCCTGTAAACACGAAAAGCTTAAATTTAAAAGGCAAAGCACGCATATCACAAGCAGAGGAGGGTTTTCTGGCGCATTAGCAATATGGTATAATTGTAGACAATTATCTTGAGTCAAATATCTTCTGATAGTGGCCTTTTGTCTCAAATTGTATTTTATTTAAACTTTAAAGACCTTAAACACTGTTGAAGAAAGGACTATGGCTGTGTTTCACCTCATCGTTTAACCTGCAATCCCCCCGAGGATTATCTCTGGCGGTTTTCTCCCTGTGGATATTTTTTGAAATCACTGCAGCCCAGTGAAATAGCAGCAGGCCCTCAGAGGGTGTAAAACTCTCACACATGTGTAGCATGTTAAGTGTGAATTAATTGGATTGCTGCTGTTGTCAGCCACACTTTATACAAGTCTCATCTGTGGTGGGATGTGGAGTTTGCAACAATAAAAATTGCCCTAATGGCAAACAAACTGGAGCGAATTAGCACTTCAAGTTTTTACCTGCTTCCTTAACAAGCTTCAGAACACTCTGTGTGTGTGTGTGTAGTGTGTGTGTGTGTGTGTGTGTTGTGTGTGTGTGTGTGTGTGTGTGTGTGTGTGTCCCGTGTTTGTGTTGTGTGTGTGTGTTGTGTGTGGTGTTGTGTGTGTGTGTGTGTGTGTGTGTGTGTGTGTGTGTGTGTGTGTGTGTGTGTGTGTGTGTGTGTGGTGTGTGTGTGTTGTGTGTACGGTGTGTGTGTTGTGGTGTGTGTGTGTGTGTTGGTCGGTGTGGTGTGTTGGTGTGGTGTGTTGGTGTGTGTGTTACTCTTCGACAATGTCACTCTATGCANAAACTCTTGTTTACATAAATGCCACGTAAATCCAGTGCGCAACACTTTATTGTTCAAACCAAAAATATGGAAAGGTGGACGTTATCGTGGAGGACAGCGAATAAAGTGTTGCGCACTGGATTTACGTGGCATTTATGTAAACAAGAGTTTTTTGCTGTCGATTTTGGTGAGTCCAGTTAGTGTTTGTTATTTACTCAGCCATGTAACACAAATTAAAATGCAGTGTTTAATGTTACTGTATGAGTTCCAATATAAAATACAGTTGTAAACCTCTCTTTGTGTGTCTTTATTATGACGTAACGACTAGTCGACTACTATTTTGAAAAACTAGTCGACTAGTAAATATTGGTAGTTGTGAAACCCCTAGTGTCTATAACTGCAGCCATTATGTTAACAGAGACCAGAACCTGCTGCCTTATATTTCCAATTATTACTATTAAGACACACACACACACACACACACACACACACACACACACACACACACACACACACACACACACACACACACACACACACACACACACACACACACACACACACAGAACAAGAACTGAAATCAGAGGCATTGACCTTTAATGTCATCGGAAAATAACTGTTAAATTACTCATACTGATTCCTCGCAAAATAATGATTTAAGGGGGGTTTCCCTTCGCTGTAGTGTGTTCTATAGGCTTTGGTGCATGTACTGTACATGGTCTGCAAAGTTATAGGTTCCTATAGTACGGCTCCTTAGAGGCAGTTTGGTCCCGTACAGACACAACACACAGCATGTCACCTCAACATACTGTAAGGCTAATTTAACCTGTGTATGAGCCATTTAACACACACATTTCAAACATGCAGAGCTGCATATTAGAAAGAGCTGAGTGTGGAGCAGGGCTGGGGTGGAGCGGGTCTGCAGCCGCCTGGGTTTGGGATGGAGAACAGTCACTACTTGTTTTATTGCTTCATGATGAACACCTGCAAAGAGTGGGGAGGAGGAAAAGAAGAAAAAAAGGTGGAGGGCAGAAAAAAGGCTCATATCTGAGGGAGGGAGGGAGAGGTACTGTGGGAAAAGCCTGTGTGTGTGTGTGTGTGTGTGTGTGTGTGTGTGTGTGTGTGTGTGTGTGTCTCAGGTTACATTTTTTCAGACAGGCTGACGAATGAGACCGTCTGTGCTCATGCAGATCTCACGCTACGTCTACATAGCATAGTAGCTTGAAAAGGATATTTGGTTTTGCATTGGCACTTGAATGCACCTCAAGTTATAACAGCAGGTGGCCAAAAGTATGTGGACACCCTGGATTTCTGATATTTGTCAGGAAATAGCTTCAATGCTAACTGCTGCTAAAACCAAATTGTTTATTTTTGCAGTTCTTCTATACACAGACCTCTGAATAAAACATGGCACAGCTAAATCAGACAGTATCATAGTTGTTGTATGCTGTTTTTGTGTTACGCTACCAATGTCTTCATCCTCACTGTGTCCAAATTCAACAACAAGTTAAGTTCTCAGTTATGTCTGAAGTTCAGGGTACATCCTGTTCACCAGAAAAGGTAAAGACTCCACACCTCTCAAAGCCTAAACATTTGTTCAAGGAAACAGTTTACAGAAAGTGGTGCTGTTCAAGTGTGTGTCTCAGATGATACCTTTTTTTAGAAGTACTGATTCATTTAGCGCAACAGTGTGGTTTTATTTAAATTTCACTATTAAAAAACCCACAGATATAGACTCAGATTACACCCACAGATTTTCCTATGTATTATCTGACACACACACACGCTGAAGCGACAGACCCATGCTCTCCCCTTTACAGAGTCACTGAAGCAATTAGTTCTGCTTCCTCAGTGAAGACTGAAGTATTTGAAACCTCTGGCCGCACCCAGGGCCTTCTGTTTGAAAGAGTTACGCAAGTGGAAAAAAAGAACATCCTCCTGAGTTATATGTACGTCCTACAGTATGTTTTATCAGCTGATGTTTCCAAAAGAAAAAGATAAGTGGTTTCATATTTATATATTACTTGCAGTTCATCGACACAGGACTGGTGTTAGTCTTGGCTTCGACTATGTAACATGACAATGACCCAATAAAGAAAGTCAGGTTTAGTAAGACATGTTTTTCCAAGTATGGACTAGGGTTGCCAGAAACTGACCATGATCAAAATCGATTATTCGGCAGCCCTGGCGAATAATAATCGATTATTCGACAGACCGACCGACCCCGCCCCCCCCC
>NW_011342792.1:181054-185616 GCF_000735185.1 Notothenia coriiceps | reverse complement strand
CAGATGTTCAGATAATAACATAAGCAGTAATGTTTAAGACAGAATTATACGATCGAGAGTGACAAACGCTCCGCAACGGATTCAAAAACTAAGGCCCGGACACACAAGCCGATGTGGCCGTGCGCCTGGGGCTCAGCGAGACTCGAGGGTTCGACCAGAACACTTTGGTTCGGCCGGCGTTGCAGTTGCCACTGGCAGAGCCCCAACCGATTCAACATGTCCGAATCGGGGGCAGTCGGACAAAGGCTGTCGACAAATAACACTCTGATTGGCGTTCAGCCTAGCGACTCAGTGCATGAGAAGCGAAACAGGAAGTGCACGGGACCCAAGCCAAACTAAATTAAGAAGCGCAAATGGTGAAGATTTCCCTTTTAACTCCAAGCTCTTCCTCAACAGGTTGGGGAAAGCCCCGTGAGCCTTCTCGGCTGGTAAAGAAGTGAAAATGAACACGCTATTTGGTTGTTTGTTTACATCCACGCAGTCTGTTCTTCTTCTCTCGGTTATCACGCAGTTCTGTCCTTCCGGTTGTGCCTCTTGAATGACGAATACACACATACAGCCGCTGGCTGGAAGGAGAGTTATTGCCACTCACGCGCACATACGCCATTCAGAACATGCTCCTCATAGGACCCTGAGACTCCTTAGCTGGTGTCGGCAGTCGAACCATTATCGTGGCACCAGTCGGTGAACGGTGCAGCACGCACCGGCTGAGGCGACCACAGCAGGGAATCCCGAGGCTCCCGTATCGTGTGAAGTTCTCTGGAGTCAGCCTTGTGTTCGTCTGAGCCATCTTAACATCAGATGTTGAAACTGCACTTTCAGTAACCGATGCACATATTAAAACACAGTGACTGCTTTTGTGCTTTTTGTGCACCTTACAGCTGAAATAGCAGGTGTTTACCCAAGCTGTGCGTTAACGCAGTGTGTGTTTTCATTTGTTTACGCACGAAGCATGTGGTCTCGGCTGAGTGAGCGACGGATAACAGGCACGGTGGAAAGAGCCCTGATGGGAAGGAAAAGAGGCATTTGAACTAGTTCTAATAAGTTTCTTCGTGTGTTTCAAAAAGTTCTTTATTGTTCTCATACTGCCTGTGCTGCAGTACCTCTTTCACCCTCTGTCTGAAACCAGAGCCAAGTCTGCTCTGATTGGTTCTCTGTTGTGATTGGTTAACCGCTTAGAGATGTCCCGCCCCTTAGCCTATCGCTAGCCAATAGCAGTGAAAGAGCTACATATGGATTTATCTCAATCTCAATCTTTATTTATTCATATTGCACATTTAAAACAATCTCAGTTAACCAGGGAACAAATACAATATAGAATAACACAATACGAGTAAAATAATAAAACAATAATTAAAAACGTGATAAAAGTTGCAATAAATAGAAACCTATAAAAACACATACAAATGTAAACATTTTCTGTTCAACTAGAGCCAGTGCCAAGAGGTGAGTCTTTAGCTGAGATTTACAGACCATTGATATGCACCAAACCTATTGAACAGGAAAGGGAAAATAGTGCACTTTTGTTCTTTTTATATTCGCATAGTTTCTGAGGCTGCAGCACATTTCTCGTAATGGAAATGTTTTGTGACGTTGTTGCACACTTCAGTCAGACACCGTAAAATACAGCACGCAACACTTCACTTTCATAGCTACTTTTTACAGTAGTCCTTTCTTCTGGTGGTTGTATGTGAAACATGTTGTTAGGATGAGTGTTAAAGAGCAACTTCCAGGTTAAAGACACCTGTGAATAAATGTGTAGGAAAATGATGAATACACTAGATTTTCAAAAAAATATACAGAAATATAAACTACAGTGACATCTGGCGTCGTTTTTGTAAGACATTTTCACTTCCGCATAAAAAAGCCTCGGCACGTGACCTCCCGCGTGTGACGTAGCACGGGGGAGACAAGGGGGAGAGCGGCCGGTGTAACGTATTAATAAACATGGATCCCAATGCTAGTTTCGACACAGAAGAAGTTGAACATGAATATTCGAATGCATATGACGGACCACAACCTTATAATTATGAGCCTGCTAGGCGTCCAAGAGACCAGGAGCAGCCAAGGATTAGAACGAAATACGGCCATCGGAGAGAAATGGAGCTGGTGGTGGTGTGGAGAACCAGTGAGAACTGGGGCAGCTAATCTTGGTGATTGACCGGCATTAGCTACAGAATGTATCAGTTAACGTCACATCACAAACATTGTAAACGTTACTACTATATCCATGCTACGTTAGTTATAGTCTTGATTAGTTAGTAGCTAACTTATACAATGTGGTTGTGATGTGACGTTTAGCTAAACATTCTGTTAGCTACGCCGGGTCCACCACCAAGATAGCTGCCAGTTCTCCACTGGTTCTCCTCACACACCACAGCTCCATTTCTCTCACCGATGGCCGTTATTTTCTTCTAATCCTTGGCTGCTCCTGGTCTCTCTTGGACGCCTAGCAGGCTCATAATTATAAGGTTGTGGTCCGTCATATGCATTCGAATATTCATGTTCAACTTCTTCTGTGTCGAAACTAGCATTGGGATCCATGTTTATTAATACGTTACACCGGCCGCTCTCCCCCTTGTCTCCCCCGTGCTACGTCACACGCGGGAGGTCACGTGCCGAGGCTTTTTTATGCGGAAGTGAAAATGTCTTACAAAAACGACGCCAGATGTCACTGTAGTTTATATTTCTGTATATTTTTTTGAAAATCTAGTGTATTCATCATTTTCCTACACATTTATTCACAGGTGTCTTTAACCTGGAAGTTGCTCTTTAACACTCATCCTAACAACATGTTTCACATACAACCACCAGAAGAAAGGACTACTGTAAAAAGTAGCTATGAAAGTGAAGTGTTGCGTGCTGTATTTTACGGTGTCTGACTGAAGTGTGCAACAACGTCACAAAACATTTCCATTACGAGAAATGTGCTGCAGCCTCAGAAACTATGCGAATATAAAAAGAACAAAAGTGCACTATTTTCCCTTTCCTGTTCAATAGGTTTGGTGCATATCAATGGTCTGTAAATCTCAGCTAAAGACTCACCTCTTGGCACTGGCTCTAGTTGAACAGAAAATGTTTACATTTGTATGTGTTTTTATAGGTTTCTATTTATTGCAACTTTTATCACGTTTTTAATTATTGTTTTATTATTTTACTCGTATTGTGTTATTCTATATTGTATTTGTTCCCTGGTTAACTGAGATTGTTTTAAATGTGCAATATGAATAAATAAAGATTGAGATTGAGATAAATCCATATGTAGCTCTTTCACTGCTATTGGCTAGCGATAGGCTAAGGGGCGGGACATCTCTAAGCGGTTAACCAATCACAACAGAGAACCAATCAGAGCAGACTTGGCTCTGGTTTCAGACAGAGGGTGAAAGAGGTACTGCAGCACAGGCAGTATGAGAACAATAAAGAACTTTTTGAAACACACGAAGAAACTTCTTAACCAACTTGACAACAAAAAGTGACGCATAAACGAAACGCTACAAAAGTACAAAATATTTTAAGTTTTTTCAGCTGTTCCATTGTTTCGTTTATGTAGTGCTTTTCGTAAACGCTGCACATGTGTTGTCAAGTTGGTGAAGATGTTTCTTAATTTGCATTTGTGTTTTAATATGTGCATCCTTTCTGAAAGTGCAGTTTCTCCTGATGTTAAGGCCCGGACACACCAAGCTGACTCCAGAGAACTCACACACACAGACGGACCCTCGACTGTTGTGTCTCCTCACGTCTCTGTGTCTTGGCCATATGTCACTGGAACACACCGCAAAGTCTTCAGCCGACGGCCAAGAAGCACGTACGAACTGCGCATGCGTGAGTGGCAATAACTCTCCTTACCAGCAGGCGGCGGTAGTGTGTATTCGTCATTCAAAAGAGGCAACAACCGGAAGACAGACTGCGTGATAACCGAGAGAAGAAGAACAGACTGCGTGATGTAAACAAACAACAAATAGCGTGTTCCATTTTCACTCTACAGCGAGAAGCTCACGGGGCTTTCCCCAACCTGAGTCGAGAGCTGGGGCGGCCACACGCCCCGCCCGGCCGCCTCATGAAAATTAATATTACTCAACAATAAAAATTCATATGACCTACCCTGCCATACTCGACTGTAATGCGAGTATCGAGTTATATCAAGTAACAAAGGGTAATATAAAATAATATAAGTTTTTACATAAAATATACAAGAGGTACCACTAGACTAATTAAATGAAGGGAATATAATTTTTATTAGTTCTAAGTCTATTATTGTATTCGTCGATACAATAATCCTTATTATGGATGCTATCTACCTGTTTGCGAGGCGTTGCCTGTTTTATGAATTCGGGCCTGGTGTTGGTTGGCTACAACCGGCAGCCACGCCAGTCCGGCTGCTACTGGTGTGGAAAAGCCCGGCTGACGGTGGCCTAAGTTGTACCAGCTTAGCCCCCCGTCAGCCCGGTTCCCGCAGCTGTTTAATTAAGTGAAGCTAACGACAAGTCGATCGCTTAGTCACGTACTCTTCGGCTTGCCTTCACTCCTGGGTTCGTTTGATAATTCTTCGTTTGGACTCTAAA
>NW_011342792.1:173115-181009 GCF_000735185.1 Notothenia coriiceps | reverse complement strand
CTCCCCTGGCTCCCCGTCTCACACCGCATTCACTTCAAACTCCTGGTCCTCACCTATAAAGCCTTCCACCATCTGGCCCCCCCATACCTCACTGACCTCCTCATCCTCTACCAACCACCCCGGTCCCTCAGATCCACCTCAGCCGGTTTGCTTTCAATCCCCAAGGCCAAACTCCGGAGCTTCGGGGACAGAGCCTTCTCTGTGGCAGCCCCGAAGCTCTGGAACTCCCTCCCCCAAGACCTCCGTGAGTCTGATTCCCTCACCCTGTTCCAGTCCCGTCTCAAAACCCACCTCTTCAACTCTGCTTATCCTTAAACCCACCCCTCCCCCCTCTGAACCAACATCCTCCTGACTGCTTTTCTGTTTTTGTTTTGTTTTTGTTTTTGTTTTTGTTTGTGTTTTTGTTCTTGTTTTGTTTGTCGACGTTACTCTTAATGTAAAGCGTCTTTGGGTCTAGAAAAGCGCTATATAAATCCCATTTATTATTAATGACATTATTCTGACCTGAGCTCCTCCAACAATGCAACATATATAATAAAAATAAATAAATTAAAAAAAAGTCTATATACATGTCAATAGAATATGGGTCATGAACAGAATATGAAATTAAATAATGTAAATTAAGACAAAACTGACCGAGAACCACCAAGCGGACACTGTCGTTCCCCTCTGCCCTGAAAAGCCAGAGTAGTGTATGCACAGGGCTTTTGGAATAATGTATGACTGGATAAGAGCATTTTAAGAGTGCCATTTAACATCATTGCAGCATCGCAGTGTGCCTGAGAAGTATAGGAGATGTATTTTAGGAAACACTTGACACAAATACATTTCACATTTCCTCCCTTTTCCCTGTCTCTTTATTTCTACTCTCTTGCTCTCTCGCACTCACTCCCGCCCACACACAAAGTAATTTGATACTCAGTTTAAAAACTGGCATTATTGCCTGTCGTGGCGGTGCTTTTCACAACCCGGGGTCAGAAAGAGTATGCTTGCTTGGATTGCATTGTCGAAAGATAAAAGCTTTGCAGCATGGGAGATCAATTGAAATGGTGCCGGCAGACAAAATAACTAATCAGTGTGAATGTTTAGTGACGGCTATCATTAGATATCGGCCTAATTATCGAGTCATTAGCAGCTCATATAGCTGTCAGCAATGGTGCTTCTCAAAATTCCAATAAAATGAAATCCAAACGACCCAGTTGGAGGTGGCTAAATTGATACAGCTAAAGAATTTACTGTTTGATTCAAATTGATCTGAAGCCATTTGAACAACTAACAAGGCAACGTATCCTAATCCCAAACTCATTAGTATTATAAGCCCTTTAATAAAAACATAATTTCTGGAGAACATTGTGAAAATCCAAGGTTATGCAACAGCTTTTAATGAGCAGTCATTAACATACTGTTGCATAAAAGAAAAACATTAGGGCAAATAATTCTACTTCTAAAAATGGGATGTGGGTGAGAGAATAAATGCTTATTGTTTTAGATGTTTCAGCAAATGTTCATTTTTTGTTTATTCTTTATTTATTTGGGGTCACATAATACAAGTATAGTTTTTCAAATCATATATTTTTAGAGACCCGAAACTGACAAATGAAATAGCAAACAAAATTAGTCAAAATAAAATAAAAACGAAAAAGTACACAGGGGTTGTTTGAAATAGCAAAAAGTAAATGTTCATTTTTATCACAAAGAATATATGCAATCAGGGGCGCCGCCAGGGATTTTGGGCCCCATGAAAAGATATCACATTGGTTACTTAAACATTTTTTTCTTAATGTTCTAAAATAGTTTGGGCCCCTGTCAGTCACGGGCCCTTAGAATCGTCCTAACTTTTCACCCCCTTACGGCGCCCCTGTATGCAATTGAGGAGGTGTGTGGCGCAGTGGGTTGTGCGTTGGTGTTCGGATCAGGGGGTTCAAACCCCACTGCAGTCAGCATGTTGTTGTGTCCCTGAGACACTTCACCCCAAATGACTCCTGTGGGGATTGTCCACAGTATTGAGTATGTAAGTCGCTTTGTATAAAAGCGTCTAACAAGTGACATGTAATTGACGTAGATTATATCAGTGGAGACTTACTTGAGAACGCAACCTTAAACATTTTTGTAAATACATTTCCAACCATTTAAATTGGATATGTGGTTACAGCTGTATTTATACATATAAATTACGCATATATTCACCATTGGATAGGTGGTTACAGTGCGGAGTAAAGTCAAGGTCAAGGAACAGCCATTTTGTAGTGTTCTTTGCCTGATTGATTAAAGCTATTTGTCAACCAAAGAAAACCAGCTCAACATATGACTTGAAGTCAACAAAAACACCCACCTGACTCAAAAGAACAGTGGCCACTGACCCATACATGACCTTGGCCTGTATATGAAGAATCACTGACTGGAAGATATAATTGGTTTGTACTGTAGGCCTAGATGAATCGATCGGTAAGACTCATCTAGCACTTTGCAATAGATAATAGTGACACATAGGAGCATCTATCCCCGTTCCTCCACATTATGGATTTGCAGCTGAAGTAAATGATCGTGTGTATTGAGAGCTTTATGCTCATTTTATTCTAATGGATGGCGAGAAACGAGACCATGAACACATGAAGTTCCTCCATCATCATTGTTATAACGGCATTTTTTAATCTTAAGACACAGTTTTAGCTTGCCCAATTTCATATAGTGGAAACGCTGCAGCAGATGTTTAGGGTTCACAGAATAGGTGATATGGATTTGAGGTAACAACTATAGTTATCAACGATGTAAGGGACTGAGGTTGTAGTACTACTTTCCACCTCTGTAGTATTTCTTCTATAGCTTGAACCTAGTCGCACCCTCCTTATACTTCATGCACATGAAGGTTAACAAGCTGATTTGCTGGTGGATTGTCCTAGGGTACTAACTTCAACCCTTTAATGACCGATTGTGTCTATTTAGGGTGAACTTTTAGACAGTAACTCACGTCTGCTTCAGGGCTTTCAGTTGTTTTCATGACTCCAGGTTTCCTTCACTCTTGACTTTCCTATGCGTTCCTTCTGACGTCCAATGGAGGGCAGTTCTTGTCATGTAATCCTATTTTCTTTGCATGATGTTTCCAATCAGTCTTCACAAAAACATGTTGTCAATGGTCTTTTGATTCGACTTAGTAGGAGATGCCAGAAGATGGAAAGTATCCTGGAGTATGTCATACAATTGTATAGATGTTTGGGGTCTTAAAGACTGAGTAACTGGATTTTAGGAGAATAACTTCTGGTGTGAAAGGCCATACAGACCGGGAGCAAGGTCAATTGAGAGTATGATAACCGATTCGTATCATTTGCCAACACAAACTAATGGATTAAGTGTTAAATAAAAGGGATAGACAAAGTTAAGGGTCAGTGCAGAGTAGCCGTATATCCATCCATCCATCTTCTCCCGCTTATCCGTGGTCGGGTCTCGGAGGTATCAGTTCCAGCAGAGAGCCCCAAACGTTCCTATCCCTGGCCACATCAACCAGCTCTGACTGGGGGGTCCCAAGGCGCTCCCAGGCCAGCGAAGAGATATAATCCCTCCACCTGGTCCTAAGTCTACCCCTCGGTCTNAATGTCCCCTGAAGTGATGTATACATGGTGTGTGTGTTGTGTGTGTTATGTGTGTGTGTTGTGTGTGTGTTGTTGTGTTTGTGTGTTGTGTGTGTGTTGTGTGTGTGTGTGTGTGTGTGTGTGTGTGTGTGTGTGTGTGTGTGTGTGTGTGTGTGTGTGTGTGTGTCCTAGCATTACTATACTTGTGGGGACATACATATGTTTACACAGTCACGTGTGGGGACTCGCCTCCCTTATGGGGACAACATGGAGGTCCCCATGAGATTAAGGGTTAGGCATGTGTTGGTTAGGGTAAGGATAAGTCTCCAGGAAAATGCATGTAAGTCAATGTAATAGATGTATACATGGTGTGTGTGCGTGTGCGTGTGCGTGTGCGTGTATGTGTATGTGTATGTGTGTGTGTGTGTGTGTGTGTGCCCACACTCACCTTCCTCATATAGTAAGTGGTTCCCAGGCTCACAGAACTCCTTCCTCTCGTACTTTGCTCTGATCCACTGCTCCCTGAGAGTCCTGAGCACACNGAGGTCCCCATGAGATTAAGGGTTAGGCATGTGTTGGTTAGGGTAAGGATAAGTCTCCAGGAAAATGCATGTAAGTCAATGTAATGTCCCCTGAAGTGATGTATACATGGTGTGTGTGTGTGTGTGTGTGTGTGTGTGTGTGTGTGTGTGTGTGTGTGTGTGTGTGTGTGCCCACACTCACCTTCCTCATATAGTAAGTGGTTCCCAGGCAAACAGAACTCCTTCCTCTCGTACTTTGCTCTGATCCACTGCTCCCTGAGAGTCCTGAGCACACAAACAGATGAAATGTCAACAGAGCTAGCAGACCAGAAGACGTCGTGTGTGCTTTGTGGTAGATTAGACAGGCAGACACATTAGAGCAGACATTCAGTACAAATATAAAGATTGTTATATAATTTAAATGTGTATGTAATAAGTATGAATTCTAATTTAAGAAACACTGGTTATTTGTGTTCACTTTTTGGCTTTTTGTTGGTTATCAAGTAGCTAGCATTGTCAGCTAGCCCAGTTCATAACAAGAGCAAACATTACTAATACTTGGGGATTTTTATTATAATACTTTTAAATCATACAATTCAAAAAAGTAAACGTAACATTGGAACTGTATGCCAGAAAAAAGCCTGAACATGTAGATACTGTTTTATGATGTTAGCTAATAGCTGTTCAACTGGCTAGCTAGCAAAGCTAACAAAACAAAATAGCCAAGTTATTTTAAAGAGCCATAGTATAAAAGTTTTATTGGACATACCAACAGCTCAAAAATGTTAGTATAAATCTCACATAAAAACTATTTTTTTTGTTTCTCTTACTCAACGAACACTTGACTACTTTACACTGAAGTTAACTTATTTATACCATAATTTAAATTGTGGAGGAACTATAAATTCATGTCATGGTTAACATGGTACCTTAAATAACAGCAAGCTTAGCTCAGGATCAAGCAATCTTATTGTTTGTCTAAGAACTGGTGCTGCAACAAATACATTTGAACATGTATTGATGTGTCTTGATTGGTGGTTTGGTTTATAAACTGTCAATTAAATAGTGAAAAATGTCAAAGGTGATGTCATCAAATCTCCATGTTAGGCTTTTGGACTTACAAAAATATTCACTGTCTTAATTTAAAGCAATGAAATCAAGAAATCTCCAAATTTGAGAGACGGAAAATTGCATTTATTATGTCATTTTTGCATGAAAGGTTTATTTCATCAATAGTCAAAATAGCATGAAAAATGTCCTCTCAATTATCTGAATTAGTAGACTGATGATTGCAGCTTCATCTACCATTTGTTTGTGTTTCATCATGTGTGGGTTTAAGTTAAATCCAGCCGTTTCAGCTTTTTTTATACGTTGATCCCAGAAGAAACACGACCTGGGAGGCTAAGGGTTTTATTCTCACCCACCTTCCTCTGCAAGTCATTATTACTAAAGATCAAAGAAGGTGTGTTCAAATGTGTGTGTGATAAAGGCATGGAGGTCTGAGNGCTGCTGTAAACCCTATTCATCCATTCATCACTTCACGACTCGACTACTGCAATAGCATCCTCTATGGCATACCATCCAACCTCCTCAATAAACTCCAACATATCCAGAACTCTGCTGCCCGCCTCCTCACCCACACCCGCTCCCGAGACCACATCACTCCCTTCCTCCAGAACCTCCACTGGCTCCCCGTCCGTCAAAGAATCCACTTCAAAGTCCTCCTCATTACTCACAAAGCCCTCAACAATCAGGCCCCCCCCTACCTCACAGACCTGCTGCACCACCACACCCCTTCCCGCTGCCTCCGCTCATCAGAAGCCAACCTCCTATCCATCCCCACCCGCACCAATCACCGGACCTGGGGGGACAGAGCCTTCTCCGTCGCTGCCCCCTCCCTCTGGAACTCACTCCCCCAACCCATCAGAGACTGCACCGACCTCACCACCTTCAACAAACTCACAAAAACTCACCTCTTCAATCTGGCTTTTATTGTGTGATTGTTTTTGTCTTATTTGACTTTAACTATATATTTATTTGTTGTTCCTTTCTTCTCTTTTCTTTTCTCTTCTCTATTATCTGTAAAGCATCTTTGAGCACCTGTAAAAGCGCTAACAAATTAAATCTATTATTATTATTATTTATTTGTGTTTCATCATGTGTGGGTTGAAGTTAAATCCAGCAGTTTCAGATATTTTTCTACGCTGATCCCAGAAGAAACACGACCTGGGAGGCTAAGGGTTTTATTCTCACCCACCTTCCTCTGCAAGTCATTATTACTAAAGATCAAAGAAGGTGTGTTCAAATGTGTGTGTGATAAAGGCATGGAGGTCTGAGCTGTACACACACACACACACACACACACACACACACACACACACACACACACACACACACACACACACACACACACACACACACACACACACACACACACACACCATTTTCAATTGAAGCCAAGATGTTGTCAACCAGTGGTTTGAACTCAGGTATGTCTTTGTCTTCTACTGGATAAGGTTTTAATCTTCTCCAAAATTCTCCCCGCCTCCCATGAATACAATTCCAAACATTCCTGTCTGGGATCTGCCCGCTGCAGCAGACGATGAAACACAAAGTGTGTGTGCAGGTAGACAGGAGAATAAATCAGAAAAGGTTTCTAAAAAAAGGAGCTGGTTAGCTTTGACTTCATTCTCACAATATCTAATTAAACACCTCTTCAGTTCAAATAACTTCACATAAGTGGTCTTCTCCCTCATTAGCAGCAAAGTGTTTTCTAGGAGACCTTGCAAATTGAAAGGGCTTTAAAATGCAACACAACCCGAGGAAGTTCCTACTTTTGTGTTAGAAAATACAGGTAACAATGACCCGTTTGTTATAGCTATATATCTGTTGATTGTGGATGCTACAGCAGCTATTTGTGATGATGTGGCACACGCACAATAACGTCTCTAAGGTTACGTCCAAACTGCATGCCTTATTGCTCTATTCAGGTTTATTGGCCTTATCTCATTCTTTCTGTAACGGTCACATTATTCATTAAATGTTTTGTCATCTTGCCTTTTACTTAATTATCTAAATACTTATCACCGTAATAAACCGTATTTAATTGCATCTTAATGTCCAATATTTCATTTCATATGTCTCTTTAAGTGTAGATGGACTTCTTGCACTATGTTGTATTTGTATTTTATTATATATGTTGCATTGTTGGAGGTGCTCAGGTCTGAAGAATTTCATTGCCATTTCTACACTGTAGCTTATGTGCATATGATGAGAACACCTTTGAATTTAAATGTGACCAGTATCAGATTCCTGGCTGACCCAAATGCACTTTAAAAAAAGGAATATGCACCACACTGTCGTAGCAAAGTAAACCAAAACTCACTGGACAGCTCACACCAATCTGATATGCTAAAGAACAATGCTAATCAGATTTAGCCTACTTTTGCCCTGCAGTCTAAGCGTAGCAATCATGCCCTCAATATGTCAACAAATAATGAAATAATATATTTTGAATACGGTTTTCCATTGTGTTTAAACATGTGTATTGGCATAAAAAAGTGTAATTCCCCTTGTCCTCCAGCATGTTGAAAACACTGACATCAGTTCACACATCAAATGCCAACAGGCTGACACACTGAGACATCTAAAGGCCCCTACACACCGATCTGACATCAAAGAACACGTCCCGACGGACACTGGAAGACACCGCAAAGACTTCAGCGGACGGCCAAGAAGCACGTACGAACTGCGCATGCGTGAGTGGCAATAACTCTCCTCACCAGCAGGCGGCGGTAGTGTGTATTC
>NW_011342792.1:169947-173107 GCF_000735185.1 Notothenia coriiceps | reverse complement strand
AACAAAGAACTCACACAGACGGACCCCGACTGTTGTGTCGCCTCACGTCTCCTGCGTCTTGGCCATGTGTCGCACTGGAACACACCGCAAAGACTTCAGCCGCCGGCCAAGAAGCACGTACGCACTGCATGCGTGAGTGGCAATAACTCTCCTTACCAGCAGGCGGCGGTAGTGTGTATTCGTGATTCAAAAGAGACAACAACCGGAAGACAGACTGCGTGATATAAACAAACAACAAATAGTGTGTTCCATTTTCACTCTACAGCGAGAAGCTCACGGGGCTTTCCCCAACCTGTGTCGAGAGCTGGAGTTAAAGGAAATCTCACATTTGCCTTCTTAATAGTTGGTTTGGGTCCCTCACTTCCGTTTCGCTTCTCATGCACTGATTCGCTAAGCTGAACAGCCAATCAGAGTGATTTCTTTTGCCGACTGACTTTGGTCGACCGGTTTTCGGCCGAAAAGGCACCAATCTGAGTAGGGCGTGTCGACGCTCATCGTCAGCCTGACGCCCACCGACGCCGATAATCGGCCTGGTGTGTCTGTGCCTTAAGAGTTAAAGCCCAGGAACTAATCCTGTGAAGACTTACTGAAAGCACTAGAAGATTAGAGCTGGGTGTGAGGCTTTAAATGTAGCTCCTGCTAAAAGTTAAAACCATATTTTGGGGAATAGTTCCTCTCAGGTGCAGAAATGGTCCAGCCTGAAGGGGAACCATTGTAACATTTAAATTCATTTTTTTTATCACATCCCCGACGGTGTGAGGAGTAATGAGTTTTATTGTCTCCGTATGTTTCTGTTTTACTGCCTAAAAAATGGACAAAAGACTCAATAAAGCTGGGTTTTTTGTGCTAATGTCGACTTTACCAGGGTTGACTTTTGAAATGGCTTTGTTTGTCATTTGAAGGATTATTATAATGGTTCAATGGTGGCTCGTTATGACACACTTGCAAAGCCCTAAAATATGAACTTCTCATAGCATCAGTTTGATTTTGCATCTTCACAAACATCCGCTGACAGCAAAGCCCGAGTGACAAATCAATTTTCGTTGGCTGCCTAAAGATTAAGCACTTATTACAGGAGCTGACAGCTGAGGAGAAAGTTGTTTACGGCTGAGAGGAATTCACCTCAAGCGTGCCTTCGCGTATAACTGGAGAGGAGATGACAGGAACACTCCCAGCAAACACCACGAGGACGCAGGGGGAACATATCTTTCTGTCCTCATTCATTTACAAAGGCAGGATTATTTTAAAACAGTGTATTCCCATGAAGTACTTCTGTTAAACTGCAGATTGTAGATGTTCACATATGGCTCTGAGTGCGGCAGTGTCTTACACACAGAGCCTTTCATACACTAGGATGGATATCCTAAAAAACACAGACACAAAAACAGATATTCAATGTTTTCCATCTGCCTTTCTGTTTAAAAAGCCCGGTTTAAAGGAACCTTGTGTAGGTTTTATCTAGTGTCCGTAATATTATGGGGAAAAAAGCAAAATTTCTACAAACTCAAGGTATTTGCACTATAATACACAATCAACGGTGCACATTTTTTTGTTTTTGTCTATGTAAATGCTGCTCCATTCAACCAGTCCAAATTTGCACTCACAGTTACACATTATTTTATTTTCTACTCTAGTTTAACCTCTACTGGGACTGGACAAATGATTCCCTGTTTGGTACCAGCTGACACTAATCAAACTCTCTTTTTGATAACAATCCATTAATTAAACATCCCCTCCAGATATGAGTATACATAGAGAATTACAATCTTTGACATTACCTAAAAAAAAAAGTATAAATATCCAAATATTTTTCAATATTATATTTCAAAACAATATAATAATCAGACATTCTTTAAAGGTCCCCTATTATTCTGTTTTTCATCAATATATCACAGGTCTCAGATATATACAGAACCTGTCTCTGATTGGCTGAAACACCAAACAGATCATTGCAGCATTACCCATAATCCCCTCTGTTTCAGCCCTGTTTCCAAAGTGCTGATTCTCTGTCTGTTACTTCAGATGAAAATAAGGAGCCCCTCCCCACGCCCCTCTGAGAGACATTTGGTTAAAAAGAACTCAATGGTGCTCTAGGAGGAGATTCAGGTGATAAGGGGGGGGGGTTACCTTGGTTGCTGATTGGCTAATGGTTACACAAGCCAAAACATCGTTATGACATCATAAAGTGGCCAAAATCTGATCAGTTCATTTTCAGACAGGTTTTTAAATAAATGGATCAAAAAGAGAGAGAATCTTTGTTCCTGAAACTTTCAGAATCTCGTTACACAGAGGGGACACATGTTGATGTAGAGGAGACATGAAGAAGAGGGGACACATGTTGATGTAGAAGAGACATGAAGAAGAGGGGACACATGTTGATGTAGAGGAGACATGAAGAAGAGGGGACACATGTTGATGTAGAAGAGACATGAAGAAGAGGGGACACATGGTTGATTTGTAGATAGAGGACTATGGAGATATGAGGATCACATGTGATTGTAGAAGAGACATTGTATAGAATGATGGGTACACCATGTGATGTATGTAGTGATCATGATGTAAGATGGTGATCATCATGGTGATGGAAGAAGATGACATGAGGTTAATGATGGGGTATCACATGTTGATGTAGATATGATATCTATGTATAGTAATAGATGTGGTGTTACACTTATGTTTGATGGAGAAGATTGATCATTGATGTTAATGTAGGGGTATCACTATGTTGAGTGTAGAATGTAGACAGTGTAAGAAGATTTTTGTGGGTTACATCTCATGGTTGATGTTAGTAAGGAGGATCGAATGAAGTTATATTGAGGGGACCATCATGTTGATGTAGATATAAGGTACTTATGATTACATATGGTTTGATTTGTCTATTTAATAGGTGACCTTAATGTTTTCCTAACAGAGTTGTACATGTCTGTCTGTGCCATGCTTGTTCTGCTGTACTGTTAAATGATCATGTTTCTTGCTCATCTGTCTGTGATGTGTTCATCTGATTCCAGGTTCATCTATAATCCTATGTGGACACTATTACTTCTTTAAGCCTGTCATCTCTGAACATTGGTGATAGGAAATTTTGTCCCGGAGTCAGTGTCCCTATTATTGTAATAAATGGTTTCAACATTTAAATGCCTGAGTGCTGTTCAATCTACTT
>NW_011342792.1:165340-169929 GCF_000735185.1 Notothenia coriiceps | reverse complement strand
CATGTCTCTTCTACATCAACATGTGTCCCCTCTTCTTCATGTCTCTTCTATATCACCATGTGTCCCCTCTTCTCCATGTCTCTTCTACATCAACATGTGTCCCCTCTTCTTCATGTCTCTTCTACATCAACATGTGTCCCCTCTTCTTCATGTCTCTTCTACATCAACATGTGTCCCCTCTGTGGAAAGAGACTCTGAAAGTTTCTCTCTACGATGTTTTGTCTTGTGTAACCATTAGCCAATCAGCAACCAAGGTAACCCCCTCCCCCCCTTATCACCAGAATCTCCTCCTAGAGCACCATTGTGTTCTTTGTAACCAAATGTCTCTCAGAGGGGCGTGGGGAGGGGCTCCTTATTTTCATCTAAAGTAACAGACAAAGAATCAGCACTTTAGAAACAGGGCTGAAACATAGGGGATTATGGGTAATGCTGCAATGATCTGTTTGGTGTTTCAGCCAATCAGAGACATGTTCTGCATATATCTGAGACCTGTAATATATTGATGAAAAACAGTATGATAGGGGACCTTTAAGCATGATCTCTCAGGAACTGATGTCTGACATACAGAAACGGCAATTATTAGTGTTGGTAGTGTGACGTTTGAGGACAACACACAGTGTCATTACTCCGTTCGTGACCTTTTGGGGTTGTCTGACCACACCAGCGAATAGACATCACACACCCACAACATGTTCCTAGTGTTGAATTAACTTTCTGTCCTCTCTTTGTCAAACAGGGTGCGCCTTCTGTTCTCCTCTTTTGTCTGGACCTGCCATTGTTCTGCCCACCTGGTGTTTAAAGGCAATCACGACGCGGCTAGCAATTAGGGATCCTGGGATCCCACTCGCTGCTCTATTTTCTACGCTGGCTTTGTCTGTAAACATAATAACTACAGTCTCAGATGCAGCGATCACAAGGGGACGCAACAACTACTTGTAACAGGTGGTTGCTCCTTTAACTTTCTGAAGCTTAGACAGCAGGGGAGGACTTGTGTTTGTGCGGCTGAATTACACAGTCCCCATGTTGACTGCTTTAGAGTTTAAGGCAATGTTTTTTAACACTTCCAACTGTGCTGCCAAATCCTGCAGGGCTCAGGTTGCTTTCCCAGTTAAAAAAAAAAAAAGATCTAACACAGTAAATCCCACCTTAAAGTGTTTGGAGCAACAGCACCTCACTGCATACCAGCTGCATTGTTTTTAGCATGAAGTTTGATGGCCATTTTCTTTATTTTGTTTTTGCATATTTGGTCATGAAACAAACATGGACAACTAAAGGTAGGGACACACCAAGCTGACACCAAAGAACTGACACAGACGGACCCCCGACTGTTGTGTCGCCTCGCGTCTCGGCAATGTGTCGCACTGGAAAGACTTCCGCCGACGGCCAAGAAGCACGTACGAACTGCGCATGCATGAGTGGCAATAACTCTCCTTACCAGCGGGCGGCGGTAGTGTGTATTCGTCATTCAAAAGAGGCAACAACCGGAAGACAGACTGCATGATATATACAAACAACAAATAGTGTGTTCCATTTTCACTCTACAGCGAGAAGCTCATGGGGCTTTCCCCAACCTGTGTTGAGAGCTGGAGTTCAATGAAATCTCAGATTTGCCTTCTTAATAGTTTGTTTGGGTCCCTCACTTCCGTTTCGCTTCTCATGCACCGATTCGCCAGCTGAACAGCCAATCAGAGTGATTTCTTTGACCGACAGCCTTTGGCCGATTGCCCACCGATTCGACATGTAGAATCGGTGGGTTTTTGGCCAAAAAGGTGAGACACGACGGTGCGGGACACACCAATCTGAGTAGGGCGACAGGACGCTCACCGACGACCAGACATCCATCGACGGACAAAATCGGCTTGGTGTGTCCGGAGCTGTTTGATCTGCTCGTTGAACCAATTGATCTGGGGGTCATGAAAGCCATGAAGACAAGATGAGATAAGAAGGACTTTATTGATCCCAGTTTTTAGGACATTGTTTGCGTTGCAGCAGCATAAAAAGAAAATACATTGTACATTAGAGGAATTAAAAGACTAGAAATAAACAATCCAAAATGTAATCATGTCAAATAGAAATAAAATAACATTTAAAAAAGTAGAAAATATACATGTGGAAATACAAATGTACAGTAACACAATATAAAGCAGGATATTATATACACATGAATTGTGTGTGTGTGTGTGTGTGTGTGGGTGTGGGTGTGGGTGGGGGTGGGTGAAATGCTAGCCTGCTGTAGTCCTGTCCATTTCTATTTCCCCACGGGGCCAGTGTTGTACTAAATCACGGCGTATGCTCCCAAAGGTTAAGCGGTGAGTCAGAACCAGTGATGACAGGTTGACTGAGTCCCACACACACACACACACACACACACACACACACACACACACTGTCATTCTCGCAGCTCACTGGACATTATTGGATTTTTGAGCACTGTTTCTGTAAACTATAAATCTTTCCTCTGCTCCTTCTTCAGACATCGAGTTGGAGGTTTTAATGATGGGTTTACCTCTCTGTTGTTTTTTAGCTGACTATGTCTTCCTTTGCTTCAGATCACAAACACCTCATAAGTGCATTTACTAAACAGGGACTTATGGTTGTGTAATCTTTCTGTCCGTGTTAAATAAATGACACTTTATTCTACGCTTATTCAAATGACTTGTCTGCACATATAGTTGGTTTAAGAGTGATAACGTCCCAACATAATTTTTCTGATAAAGTTAGACAACGGTCGGTTATTTGACTCAAAATATTTCTAGGTTTGTTTGTATTTGCATTTGTGTCCTTGTAATTTTAAAGTTGACAGGGTTACATTGTATTATTTTTAGCATGTTTTAATCTGAATAGCCTCTGGCTTCTCCGAAACACCTTAAATATGGGAGGCTATATCTATTTCAGACTGATAGCCAAAGTGTTTCTAACCACATTTTAAGTCAATATTTGAAGATTTTATTTTGGTTTGTTTGCTTAAGATTGATCCACACCCAGAGAGTCCTTATTAAGCAGATTAGTACTAGCATTAGGGTCTTAACATATTTTTATCTTTTTACTAGCTGATTGTTAGAACATGTGTCCTTACCCTGCTTAAAAGTGCCTGAAACTACATGTTCTTTCATCTTTATTTGATTGTATTTATAAAAGCAGATTAGGGTTCCCTGGACTTTTATTTGAAACGGATTTAGCCTTTGCATTTATCTGGTCAGATAATGTTTGTTTTCTGTTAATATGACTTTCCGTTGCAGACATGGAGAGGCATTCACTTCGTTTGTGTAGCCTTTCCCACAATGCATCTGGGTCTATTGTATTAATGTTTGAATCCCAGAGCTGAGTCCTAGGGTGTTTCTCAATGTCGAGGATGCTTCCTTGGTAGGACATGTCCCCCTCTGAGTCAGGTCCTTTAGAGTCAGGCAAGAATCCTTCCTTTAATTCGGAGGACGAAGAGTGGAACAGGCTAGCAAGTGTGCGTCATATGAGAGGCCCCGCCTTACATTTTCCGCCAAAGATTTGGGAAATTGGTCCGTGCGCAAAGCATTGTGGGGATTTTAAGACCGCGGAGGATACACTGGTGCATCCTTGAAATGTCCCGCAACGAAGGATTCAGTCCTCAGTAGAATTCCAAGGATCCTGGACATTGGAACAGTCCTTCGGCGGGATTCGATGACGTAGCATCCTTGAAATAGTGGCTCTGGAGGAGCCTTCCCCGACATTAAGAAACACCCCTAGGCTCGACTTGTAAAGACTCTGATTGGGAGGGAAAGCCTCTGCCGCACGAACCCTACAGTGCTTTGTTAGTGGACTTTTTCGTTAATTATGGATGAGCCAAGCCAATGTAACCTTCTCCAAAAAGTGTCCTTTAGGATTCATAGGAGAGGAGAACTGTCTGTACTTCATTCATTGAAGAATTACAATATTTCACTATATTATATGTCACTTATTAACCTTTCTTCTGAAATGTCCATCAGATATAGATTTGTTAAATTGAACACCTTTGTATTAGTAAAGAGCAGACTGGGCTCTGGTTTCAGACAGAGGGTGGAAAGGCAGGCAGTATGAGACAATTAAAGGGCTTTTTGAACATTAAAGCATGGAGACATGTCACAGTAGAGCAGAAAATGCAAATAAGAACTAGAACATTAACATAATAGGTCCTCTTTAAAAGAATTTGAAGGTATGTTGTGGAAAACCTGTGTCTCCAACAACGCACAGGGCTGTTCACCCTTTTCTATTCTTAGTCAGGGTGTCTGCGGGGTCTTAAAAAGTATTAAAAGTTGATCAATCAATTTAGCGAAAATTAAGACTATTAAAAAGTATTAAACTGCATTTTCCAAGGTATTCCATTGTGTAGCTTGTTTTCAATAAGTATATAAATGGTCCAAAGAGGTTGTATTCTACAGTCTGCCTGAATGTAATCATTGTGTAGGTGTGTAGTGTGATTCTGTGTAGTTTATTTATGGCATCCCGTTGGATCTGACGTCATCTGAACAGGACATNGGCAGCCCCGAAGCTCTGGAACTCCCTCCCCCAAGACCTCCTTGAGTCTGATTCCCTCACCCTGTTCCAGTCCCGTCTCAAAACCCACCTCTTCAACTCTG
>NW_011342792.1:149462-161976 GCF_000735185.1 Notothenia coriiceps | reverse complement strand
GCAACCCCACCCTCTTCATCCACTATAACAATAATTGTTCGCATCATGCACCTGGTCTCCCCTCCCACTGCCCCCCTCCCCCCACGGGAACTATGCCTTTCTCAAAGAATATGTACACTAACACTTGAACCTGAACTCACACATGCACGTGTGCAATATGTGGTGTAATGCGTTTGGGGCCATAACATTAAATTACAACAGGATTGTACGGTTATGATATGAATGCATTATAAGTTAGTTATGATATAGTACACTATTGGATGATAGTCATTTTTTGTGTGTGTTTTGGACTGAGATAAAACATGGGTCAAAATTGAACCGCAAACCCCATGAACGGTAACAGCTTTTGAACACAACATAAAAAAAAACTTTAAAAAATAAATAAAATGCTTTTAAATAACTTATAGCCTACAGTGTGTTGGGTAGTTACGTAAAGACAGTCAGTTTTGTTAGTATCATTAAATATCAAGACATATTTGGCTTATGGTTGCATAGTTAAATAGAATGATATTTGACCATCCACCAGGGCAAGATATTTGTCTTTGTATGACGAATAAAACAATACTCACAGCGACATTAATCGAAATAATAAAAGTGACAAACATTACTGATCCTCAACAGTGTAGATTAGAACTATGGTGCAAAAGTAAATAACACTAAATAAATATCTCAGAGCATTTATATATTTGTATGCGGTTGTCCTTATTCTAATTGGTACAAATGAGCCTTAGTTCTTTGAGTTGAACATTGGAGCAGTTGACCCAGGACAGCATCACAGAGTGCCACCAGTAGGTGTCGTAGGTACATTGATAATAGCTCAAAGTGACACGGCTGGTTTACTCAAAGCAGCTGAAGGCCATGCTGTTTTAATGCATATTTTATGGATCTAAGTGCTGTTACATTCAAAAGCTGTAACTTCTATGCACTTGACGTTTTCATTGAACCCCCCAGCAGCATGATCTAGATCAGTAGCTTTTGTTTCCATCTCCTATAAACCTGTCAGTCACTCACAGATCTTGAACCAGGGTCAAAAATCACTCAGCGTCTGCAGGCATTGTGGTGATGTAAATATATTATCTTTTAATTTAAACACAACATCTATTGCACGTCTGTCCGTCCTGGAGAGGGATCCTCCTCTGTTGATCTCCCTGAGGTTTCTTACATGTTCCTTCCTTGTCTGATGTGAGGGTCCAAGGACAGCGGGTGTCGTATTCATATTCTGCACAAACTGTAAAGTCCACTGAGACTAATTTAAAATGTGTGATATTGGGCTTTTTTACTCATGCATCATTTAATAAATGTTTTGTATAATTTAGTTTCATTAACAAAAGAAGCAATACAAACTGGGAGAAATGTTGAGAAAGCGACCTTTTTGCTAAAATAATCAAATTATTAAAATCAATTTCTAATCTAAACAGTCTTCCTTGTGGGTTTACGATGACGTCATGACGCACGACGTCAACAAAGGGGACGACGCAGCCGTATCGTGAAAAGGGGAGGGCCCTCAGCGTTCAGTGTTTTTATTTATTTCTTTGTTTCATGTGTGCATAAAACAACAACAATGGTGGATAATTGAATAAGTGGAGATTCACGAGGATGAGCGAATGACATTTCCACTTCCAGTTTACCACACCGATAGAGAATCAACAGGGGGAGGATGAAGCGGCGCAATGCGGACTGCAGCAAACTCCGACGGCCAGTAAAACGGAACCGAATCACCGAGGGTATTTATAGCAGGTACAAAAAAAGGGGCTGGAGGGACCTTATTGTGTAACAATGGTGCCTCTGTGCATATGTAAAGACGGGGCTATGCTACATGCAGATTGAAGGACCAGGGGTCTGTTGGAGCTGCACACCGAGCTAAAGGGGACATGCAGCCGCTTATTGTTAGAATTACAGGCCTTGTGTGCTATTTCGTACATGATGTGTCTCTGGTGTGCTGGTTAAATTCAAACGCAAGGTGGACGTAGGGTTTAAAGAATGCATTGTGTCAAATTCTGCTCAATGGAAATACGTGCAGCTAAATAAAGATAGCATGCACTTGTGATACAAAAAAACAACTTGAGATGACAGCAGCTCTCACATGGGCTTTGTCTGGCAGATGTGAACACGTCAAGGCATTATTAACCACCAAAATAATGACGTCTAACTGGAATATGCACATGTAATTTAAGGTACATGTTGCATTAAAATAGCATGTGTCTTTTTCTATGGATTGATTGATGGCAAGCCAGAGATAGAAACCAGCTGTGCTCTCAGCAACATGTCCAGACATGACACTGTACTCTATCCATGCATCTCTACCCTTGTCTTTTTGACTTGTTAAGCTCTATTTACCAGTCTTGTTCACTGTTGCTCTGTTGAAACTACATTACTTGCTTTTAATCTAGTAGGAACTTGAGGAAACACTATCTGCAATCACCCTTGTAGATATTATAAACATAACGCTGTTGTATAAACCTGATGATACAATCTAAATCCACAGTAAATCCTGTTTAGTCTCCCCCTCTTCATCCTCTCTCTTGTGTCCTTGGTTTCAACATTTTCCTCCATCTTTCCTTGTCTTCTGTCCACAGTACGTTCCTGTACCTGAAGTTCCTGGTGGTGTGGGTGTTAGTTCTGCTGGCTGACTTTGTGCTGGAGTTCAGGTTTGAGTACCTGTGGCCTTTCTGGCTTTTTATCCGAAGTGTCTACGACTCCTTCAGATATCAGGGACTGGTAAGAGCTTGTTTATGTGACCCTGACCCCCTTCTATAAGTGACATTAACCTGCATGTTATTATCCAAGCTGGAGGTAGAATGGTGCACATTTAGCTAGATAGAAAACAGAGGTTGAATACTATGCACCTTTTGAAATGATCTTGTTTCTTTCTCCCACACCTAGGCGTTCTCTGTTTTCTTTGTATGTGTGGCGTTTACGTCAGACATCATCTGCCTCCTCTTCATCCCCGTCCAATGGCTGTTTTTCGCTGCCAGCACCTACGTATGGGTCCAGTATGTCTGGCACACAGGTGAGTCTTACATTTTCTGTGGGCTCTTGAGACCTCTGCCAGCCAAACGGCCACGTTCACCTCACATGAACCTCGCAGCTGCCAAATGTCTTGAGACTGAAGTGACTCTGGTTTCTTACTTTTCTGCAGAAAGAGGAGTCTGTCTACCCACGGTATCGCTGTGGATCCTGTTTGTGTACATTGAAGCTGCCATTCGCTTCAAAGATCTGAAGAACTTCCACGTAGACCTGTGTCGACCCTTTGCTGCTCACTGGTAAACCTCATATTAGAGTTGGTTGTCAAATTCCTATATTTTTTTTTTATAATGCCCATGATAAATATAAGGGTTATTGTAGGTATGCATATGAAGGCCATTGTAGGTTAAAAATTATTAATGCGTGGCAGGGGAATCATGTATTTTTTTTCAAAGACATTTTGGGCTTTAAAGCAATAAAAACTACAAATGGTGTTGAAAAAAATTATGCATATTGTGATACAATAGCAGATGCTTCAATATGTAATGCCTACACATATAACAACGTGCTTATATTAATATTCATCTTTGTATTTCTCCTCACCTCCCAGTATCGGCTATCCAGTGGTGACGCTGGGCTTCGGCTTCAAAAGCTACGTCAGCTACAAGATGCGACTGAGGAAACAGAAGGAGGTGCAGAAAGAGAACGAGTTCTACATGCAGCTCCTCCTGCAGGCTCTACCACCAGAGCAACAGATGCTCCAGAGACAGGAGAGGGAGGCAGAGGAGGGTGAGAGAGACACACACACACACACACACACACACACACACACACACACACACACACACACACACACACACACACACACGTGCGCGCACACATACACACAAATACCATGTATACATCACTTCAGGGGACATTACATTGACTTACATGCATTTCCTGGAGACTTACCCTAACCTTAACCAACACATGTTTTTTACATGTTTTTTCGATAAATCAGGTCTCTTTATAGATGAGATTCTGACGGACCTCTTCCATTCAAATCAGACCTAAATACACAAACAACAAGCACTTCGTGTTCGTCTTGGTTTGGTGGCATAATGCACGGTTGTCTATTGGGGAAACGAGGTATACGATACTCTAAATGAAGACTGTCGAGTGTTGTAGGTACCCGGTAAAGATGACAGACATAACACTACTTCCACCACCACACACACACCACACCACCACACACACCACACACACACACCACACACCACACACACACAACACACACACACACACCACACACCACACACACACACACACACCACACAACACACACACAACAAACACACACACACACACACACACACACACCACCACAGCACACACACACACAAGAATCGTAATGATATGAACACCCCTGGATTTAGTCAAAATGTCAGTGCACACCCCTGAGCGGGAGGGGAATACCCGTATTACCTCCAGGGGCTATTCCCTTAGTAATTAAAATCCCACTTCTGAACANGCACGCTCACTGCTTGATAGCGCTCGAAGGTCAGTTTACGCTGGTTGTTAAACAACATCGTTATGGGGAAATGCAAGTCTGCGTCCAAATGGTTGGAAGATAAGGAGGAAGGACAATCAATACTGTATATAGTGAATGTGAGGTAAAGTGTGTCGCCAAGGTAACCGGTTAAAACTCCAAGTGGCGATGAGGTCTTAAAATGTATGGAAAGGGTCTTAAAAGGTCTTACATTTGACTTCAGGATTCCTGCATATACCCTGATAGTGTATTAAGCGCAGTACATTCACAACAGTGTAGTTGTATATAAAGAGATTTAGTATTCGTTATGGAGGCATCAGTGCGGGATGAACAAAGTGAAAGCAGATGAGATGCGGATCAGATTTATTGATTTCCTCACTGATGGATGCACACACGCTTAGAAGTGAGGAGATCTTTCGCTTCTTTCATACTGTACCTTTTTCGCAGCAAAGCGTCCTGACACCATGCTGCTTTATTCCCTAAAGAGCTCTCACAAAGGAACACCTGAATACCTTGAATAAGTCCACTTCTTTTTTGTCTCGAAAAGCAATTCCCCAGAAACAGGAGATATGAAATTGTAATTCTGTAGCAGACAAATGGTATGTGGCGCTGCTCTGAATTATAAATGAAAGCAGAAGGGCCTTAGTTCTGCCTTCTTGCCCGAGCGTGATTAGGACCGTCTGGCGTGAGTCGCACACTGTCGCATAACAGGTGGAGACACACACACACACACACAATCTGTGAGACACACATATTCCATCCTTTGCTCATGTGTCACTGAGGTCTGCTGACAGATTACTTCTGGTAGTCCCAAAATTAAGGTTGAAGCAGCGAGGAGAGCCTTTGCCCCTCCAGGTTAGAGTTGCTCTAACTCTGCCTGTTTTTAAATCTGGTTTAAAAACCCACTTCTTTTCCCTTTCATTTACAGACCAGGTGACATTGTGCTGTTAAATGTGGGTTTATATCTTCCTAGTGTTTTGTATTGTTTGTACGTCATGTAGGAGAGAGTCTCAGTCTGGCTTCTGATCTGGTTTCATTGTCTCGTGTTTCACATTTGTTCACGTCCTGTCTGTTTTTTATGTACGTATACTATGTTTTTATACAGTTGTTGATGTACGGCACTTTGTTCCACGCTGTTGTTTTTAAATGTGCTATAGAAATAAAGTGGATTGGATGTGTCCTCTTCTTATAAATCAGACCTTATTCAAGATGTGATCAAACTATACTGCTTGCAGAAGACTCAACCTTAAAGGTGGGGTAGGTCATTTTGGAGAAACCAGCTGGAGTGCGCTGGAATTTGAAAATACACAGCAGGAAATAATCTGCCACTTCCTTACAGAGCCCCTCCTCCAACACACACAAACGCGCGCATGACCAATGAGGGCACGAGATAAGTTTGTGCACAGATGGAAGGCTGACAGGCAGGTAGGCCATCCAGTTATTTTAGCCGGGCCGGCTAAAATGATTGGTCGTGCTTTTTACAGTACTACGGCTTCCACAGACTAAATTATTTTATGTATTTATTGTCAAAGCATTTAATATATTCATTGCTATCGGGATGTTAAGAGCATTCCATGGAAAATAACAAAAAGTGTTTTTGAAATAAATTACATACCCCACCTTTAAGTGTGTTATCTGTAATAATAATTGACTTTTTATAGTCCTATGAAAACTTTATAGAAAATAATATTGTATCTGATTAGTTCAAAAGGCACATCCCTTCAGACATGAGAAAGGAGCCGTGTGCGGGATGACTTGACAACAGACCGCGCTCTTTGTTGGTGTCCACATGTTGTAGCTGATGTCATGTGACATGATGTCAGAGGATGCTGATGTTACGCCCTGCTGCAGCACAAAGCAGGTTATTATCAGGCAAAGTGTGTCTGTCATCCCTTTAGGAGACGGGCCTGTTGCCCGGTCAATCACTGCTCTGGAGATTTGGTGTCAGTATATCCCGCCTTTGCCAGTCAGTGCTGCTTACGAATTGAAAGTCACATGTTCTACATATTTGTTTCCATTACAAGTAGAGTCTGGACAAACCCTTTTCCTCAGGGAGAAGGTCTGCCTGCGTGTCGGACTCGCTTTTGTGAACTATGTCAACAGTGACGAATGAACTAATGTCATCCCTGGATTATAACTGAGAAAAAGGCTTTTGTCTTTTGCTCAAATACAGGTCCAAATACATACTGAGTTGCAGAGATCTTTAAGAAACCACAAAGTTACCTAGCCCAACAGCTCTGAATTTCTTATTCAAATTGACAAAATAAAGCTTAGATCACTTTGGTTGTGCTGTATTAAGTTTCAAGAGCATTACAACATGGGCCAAGCACGTGATTGCATGAGACCAGTAGTTAGGGTTGAAAACATATCATCCTTTATCCGTCTGTATAGCACATGAGGTCATGCCAACACGCACCGCTATGCCCAAAACCAACTAGAGCGTTGGCTGAACAAACAGCTGGCTCACTCAGATGCCAGATATTAGGTAGCCTACATGTTAGTCAGTGGAGCCACAAAACAACAAGCAGCACTGTCACTGGTATTACGATTATACACAGAAAACACATGCTACCTGCAAAACACAAACATAAATCCCACATAAACAATCAACAAATTTGACCTACTTTTTCCAATATGTAAAAAACTGATGCTTTGATTTACTTCAGACCTCTAGGGGACATTGGTGGAATTTATCTAGTGAGGCATCATTCATATAATAGATGCCAGGAAGCCTATAGGTTACTTACGTAACCCCAGTTCTCAGAGTAACATGAAGAGAGATGTCTCACTATGGGATGCGCCTCATCGCGGAGCAAACAGAAGCATTCGAGCCCGAACGTCACCGGCCCGTCGCTACCGGAAACCGGAGGGGGTCCGCTGTCCGTGTTTGGTCGAAAGCCCGGTACAAAGCGCACGCTTGGACGTACCGGCACCTGGACGGTCCGGCACCTGGACGTTCCGGGCACCACGTTTGCAAACCGAACGGAAGGTCCATCTGAAGAGTACGGGCTCTACGGTTCGCTCTGGAAAGAACAGGGCGAATGCTCCCTTTTTTTACACCGGGGTCCGTTGCTCCTCTTTCTACGGTTGAGAAACGGCCAAAAGGGCTCACCGACCCTACTCAACAGGCGGCAAAGAAGGACCTCTCTGCCGGGAAAATGTCGATTGTTCCGGGGTAGGTCCCCAACGGAGGAGGGACCTGAACAACTGTCATACCTCCCCCGAGCCGGAAACTGGAGGTGTATGCGGTTACCTTGCGACCAACCGTCGAAGTGGAAGGAGGGCTCCTACTGCCAGACGTGCTCGCGCGTTTGGGGGGCGGAATGCCCACTTTCCCCTGGCTGAACGTCAGGTGCCGAACCCTGCTCGGATGTTTCAGCGTTGCTAACAGCGGTCCGCGGGAAGTTGTAGAGGAGCGACGAATTGACGGAATGGTCCCGGTCACGAAGTTTCGCCCTAAGAACTCGCTCGGCCTTAGACCCGGTCGGAATACCCTGCTCTAGCCATGTTTGCCGACGCGCCAGGTCGCAGGTGCGCCGTTCTAGTACCCTACTACCAACCACGTCACGTCTCTCGGTCCACCGAGCTGGACTGGTTTGGAAAAAGGGTCTGGGCCCTTCTTCCTACACTACCCTGTACGGATATTCAAGGGCTCCGTAAAAGCCGAGACGAGACCAAGAGTTGAATTGTCGTCTCTGCCCCTAAGCGTTTCCCTCCCTCTTCGCTCCGGGAAGGTGGAAGACAGAAGGAGCCTCGCCCAGGTAGGCGGTATGATGTTGTCCAGAGGTGCCGTCGGGGGCGCCGGGCTTTACCGGTGGAGTGGGACGAGCCGATAACTATGGCTCCCGTCGGAACTCCGTCGTCGGTGCGGGCTCAGGGGTCGGGTCGCGTCCCCTCTGCCCCTACTCTACCGGCTCGGTCTAGCAGTCAAGGGGTCGTCGGTCGGTGCGTCCGCGTTGGCTGGGCTAGGAGCGGTTTGGAACTGCCCTTCCTTTCGTCGCGTCGTTGGACTTGCCGGAGGAGAAGAGGGGAGACGACTGGCCTCGACGCATAAGAAAAGGTCGAGGTTCTACACTAAGGACGGAGTCTTCTCTACGGAGTTGCGGGTAGGAAAGTTCAACCGGGTTGTTTTAGATGGTTGTACAGACAATTTATAACAAACAATAAAAAGACCTGGATAACAAAGGAAACTCCTCGTCGATCCGTAGAGAGTTTTTTCCCCCTGTAATTTTCTTGCCCAGAACCACTTCCGTGGAAAGCTGTTGCGCGTACGCATCACCGCTATCTCAAATTTTCGGCGGAAGCAATGCACGTTCGTGCGTCACCTGCTGACCCCGACCACCGTCGGAGGTGACAGTGCACGTTACGTCAACAGTTCGACTCCAGACTTCGGTGGTGATAGTGTCACGTCGCGCCCCGCCGACCGACGGAACACTTCGGAGGAAAGTGCACGTTTTTTTGCGGTCAACCGCCGGAACAATGACACTTTCGTAAGAGGTGAGTAAGTGCCACGTTTGCGATCACTTGCCGGGCTCCAACAATTTTTTGTGGTGTGGGTGTTGGGTACCGCCGCACAGCGCACTGCGCCTAACAGCCTTAAAATTTCCAATTGATGGCACGAGTCTGGATTCCTGGGGTTATTTGCCTGTTTTAACTCTTGAGAACGTCCACCCCTCTGTACGAGAGAACGACGTGAGATTTCCTTAGTCGTCCTTCTACAAGTTTTGTTTTACCATTACGGCCCCTAAAAGAGCTCTGTCATTGTAACTCCGATGCCGAGGCCTGGGCTACAGTTGGGGGGGGAGGAGGGGGCGGAAAGAGCCTGTTAAAGACATGAGTGTCCGGCCTCTATCAAGTTGGGCAAAAGACCTCTCTCCCTGCTAAGAGAGTGGATATTTTTGTTCCGATATAGACACTATGGGCAGCTTGTTTCAGTTCTCCGCCGAAGTAAAAAAGGTTCAAAAGGGGACAAAAAGTTTGCTTCTCCCTTTGCGCTTGAATCGGTTATTAAACCCTACAACTCGAGGTCGTCTAAGAATTTTTTACTTAATGCCGAAATTTACGGAGTTGAAGTGTTGGTAGAAATTATACAGAGCACGCTGTTTCCTTCCCTGCGAACCGGAGGTGAAAGTCCAGTTTGGAACCCTCTACGTACAAATGGTGTTGAGTCGTAAAATAATGGGTTTGTGTCCGCTAAATAGACGACTGAAAATTGTAGAAAGTCCTACTAGGAATGTTCACGCGCCTCGACGAAAGAAGAGCAGAAACAAGAGTCAGTCCCTCCCAAACATGCTAACAAATGCCTTCGCGCGGCTATTGAGGCAATTCGTGTTTTTGTCCCATAAGCGGACCCGTTTGGAGGAACCATGCTGAACGCGACCGAAGAGCGTTCAGTTTTTTGTCCCGCAATAATTGTGCTGTTTACAGGGGCAATTATGGTGGACAAGCTGGACTCCAAAGTAGTAATTTGTGGCTTCCCCGGGTACAACAAAAAGGGTCGGGTCTGACATTGAAGGGGCTTTCCGTCAAAGTCGGTGACGTCGAACGGGAGTCTGCAACTTGGGGCGGCGCAAGTTCCCGCGCGCCCTCATCACCCAAGTGATACCTCCTACGAATTTTACCCGGTGACGCGGCGGCCGAACGGTGAGCTGAAATTTGATCAATGCGCCCGTAACGAATACCCGAAAACGACAGAAATAGCGTTCTCCTTAAGAAGGTGCCTGCGTACAGACTTAACCCGACCTCCGCATAAATGTTTTCAGCTGGACCCTACCCAAAAAGACCTTTTGGTCTTGGAGGTTGCCCAGCGTGCCGAAATTTAATGGCCTCTCAAATCGGCCACAAGGGGTGGAGATTTGCGACATACAAGACAGAGAGCTCCTGTGGTAACGGGAGCAACCAACTCCTACCTAATTATGCTGTTATTTTAGCATACAATTTGGTAAATCCTCCAAAACCGAAGAGGGGCATGTAAAACGACCGGTGCGTTTGAACTAAGAACACCACGGCCGGCCGGCAGTTGGAGGAAAGAAGGAGCTCTCACTCTGTACCGTTGGTCAACACTTGCTTGGAGCCCCTGTTCGGGACGGACGGGTCTCCGTAAAAAAGTTGGTATACCGTCTGACGCTGAAGTTGTAAAGTTTACCAACAAACTCAGTCGAACACCCACCACAGCGCCCGACTCGGCGCTATCTAGACCAGCGGTAAAATTTTTTTCCTAAATAACGAAGTAATAAGTTCGAAAGAAAGTTACGCGCGCAGAATATGCGGGCAACCCGCATCCGCATGAAAGCGCGTGCAAACTTGGAGGCCAAGGGAGCGCGCCGTAAAGGGTGGGGGACCGGAGACTTTCTTGGGAGAACGACTGGTGCCTCACCTCGTGTCGTTGGTGCGAACTAGGACTATCAAGGCGTGACTTTGGACAATTAACAATGACCGTCCGCCCCTAAATTAAGTCACCGACAACGCCAGTTTTCGGTACTGTTTCGGGGGGGGGGACTTATGTCACTCAGGAGGAACTCCCCGCTACCCGGTGAACGTCAAGAGTCGTCGTCGGTCGTCAAAGGAGGTACCGGGACAAGAGTCATCCGACTGACTTCCTTCACGCTCGTCTACGACTACCAGTTACAGAAAAGGGAATACTTCCCCGACGCGGAGACGAAGTCTTACACAAGGCACGGAGCTCACTACGAAGATAGCGTTAAGAGTGTCACGTGGATTATGTGACAGCATTTCATACAATTCCGTAAAAACCTGGTCCAAGTAACTCTCGTCACAGGAGTATTCCGCCTGAACTTGTTCACCAAAGCCTAGTGGCAAGCTGAGCGATGGCCCAGCTGCCTCAAAACTGCGCGAAGAGGCACTTGCGACAAGCTAACGCCCGAGACCTCAGTGACAGTTCGTTTACGTCACGGTCAGTGACCCGAGACTCGTGATGTGAGTCGCGCCACCGTTCCGACCAACCGTCACTGTGATAGTGCACGTTTTGCGTCACTCCGAACATGAGACTTCGTAGGAGTGGCCGGTTGCGTCACTGCCTCAAATTGTTGTGTAGCGGTCACGCCGCTCTAACAGTAATCTCCACGATTCACGAGTCTGTGATTTCCAAGGTTAGTCGATGGATTAACTATGAGGACTCCCACCCTGTACAGAACGACTGAATTCTCAGCGTCTCTCATTTATGCGACGGCTCCTGTAAAGAGCTGCTTCAGTGTACTCCGATGCGCGGCGACACAGGGGTGCCCCTTGTCGTCAACTTAAACGATATAAGATCGGGCACGAATACGTGAATACTACACGTGCTAGTATCCTCCTCAAAACCAACAGTATTACTGGTTTTTGAAAAAACACAAGGACCCGATTGGGAATGTCCCTATTCCGGCAATGATCCGCTGCCAAGAGGGTTGGCTTACCACTTCTGTAACGAAACCGGATATGCTAAGCCTTTAACGCCCGTGGAAGCCCAAACGCACGAAGAAAATCCTGAGGCCCAGACCGATGGTGGGACCCCGACAAACGGAGTTTCCACAAAAGGTAGGTTCTGGAAAACACGTCGCTGCCCGACCAGGAGCGGCGAGTGAAAACAAGGCGGGAAAAATGTCCCGATCTGCAGAAAAGACGGAGGGTCCACACCGGGCTCCGTCACGAACCCGCGGGGCCGAGCGACTCAGTCTCGAGATTGGACAATCCAAAAGACCAACCAAACCACCTAAAAGCTCTATTCGAAGCAGAAACCCGGTTTATGCCGCCTCAAAATGCGTAAAGGGTATCACTCTGGTAGCTTGACCTCAACAATACTTACTCTTGATATCCAATGAATGCATTGATGTCAAGAGTCTCATTGTACTCACCTACAAGAGTGGTCTGCCCGGAGGAACGATACCGCACTTTTGGTTCTTCTCTCCACGAATAAAAACTTACTGCGTACGCAGCACCTGAGGCACCGCGTTCGATGAATATTCCCCACCTAAAGGGACCGCTTACTGCCAGCTCTAGTGGGCGGGTTAGTCTTACCGGCAT
>NW_011342792.1:117351-149417 GCF_000735185.1 Notothenia coriiceps | reverse complement strand
TGTAAACAGATTTAGGTCCCCACAAGTATAGTAATGCTAGAACACACACACACACACACACACACACACACACACACACACACACACACACACACACACACACACACACACACACACACACACACACCTTATCACAATACAGACAGTAGAAATGGCCCATGGATGTTGTGCTGTCAGAAGTAAATCTCATGCATATGGAGCAAGGGGTTATCTGTTGGCACGTAATACGGTGGTTGGTCTGCTTTGCTTCCGAACAACAAACACATAAATCCAGACCTAAACTTACCTTCTCAGGCAGTCTTAGAGTAGATATTTTCTCTGGACTAAAGAGCTTTTTGTACATTTTTTTAGTTAATGTAAAGCCGGTAAGTATTGCTGTAACATCCTGCTGGAATACAAATGTCTGTAAGGATGTTCTCACCCTGGAACAGGCCATCATTCAATCTAAGTTTATGTTCAAATATGCTCCCAATGTCAATGAAATGATATTGTTACAGCAAAGTGTATATATAAGTGTAGCAATGTAGAATGAAGTGTGGTATATAACAGTATATATTTTTGCACATAGTGACGTAAATATTCTTGCAAAATCAATGGATGGCCTCACTAGAAGTAACAGCTAGTAGGAGCGTTAAAGTTTTGATGTGTCTTCTAACACTCCCTATATCTGCTCTCCTCCAGCTGCGTTAGCTAAAGGGATCACCGAGGTAGAACCAGCAGTCGTTTCCCAAAACGGATCAGCTCCAGCAAAGAAAAGCCCCTCAGTGCCGTTACCAGAACTGGAGTACCGGGAAAAAGGAAAAGACAGTACAGTGAAAGAGGGTAAAAAACAAAACTCAGTGGGAATCAATAACAACAGTATTGTACACGCACTGGACTCCAAAGTACAGGAGACAGAGTACATAGAGAACTACGCCGGGGCAAAGAGACTGAATAACGACCTGGCGGGAGACAGCACACACACCGAAACCAACACACACTCTGCTTCTAAAGAGGAAATGGGAAGCACGGGGAAGAACTACAAAAACGCCAGCGGAGGCGGGGGAAACATTTCCAACTCGTCGCCTCGGAATCACAGTTCTTCAAATGGCAGCGTGCCGCCAGGTTCCTCGGCCAATAAGAACGAGAAGAAACAGAAGGGGGCGGGGAAAGGCCAGAAGGACCCGGTGGAGAACTGCATCCCCAACAACCAGCTGGGCAAGCCCGACGCCCTCGTACGGTAAGACACAGAATAGCAATATATGAGACTAGTTAATATATTTTACTGGTTTAAAAAGCTCCATTACAGTCACAGGTGGAATGTAACAAATGCACAAGATACCTGTACTTGAGTATTTCCATTTTATACTACTAAATACTTCTACTACACTAGAATTTGGAAGCCAATACTGTATGTTTTACTCCCCTACATGTATCTGACAACTTAGTTGCTGGTAACTTTGCAGACTCAGAATATTAAATATTANTCCAGAGAACAGGGGATATGAATTGGTAATCTGTGCAGACAAATGGTTAATGGTTGGCTGCTCTGAATATAAATGAAGCAGAAGGGCTTAGCTTCTGCCCTTCTTGCCGCCGAGCGTGATTAGGGACGCGTCTGGCGTGAGTCGCCACTGGTCGCATAACAGGTGGAGGACACACACACACGCACCACATCTGCTGAGACACACATTTCCATCAGATTTGCTCATGTGTCATGTTGAGGGGTCTGTCTGGACGATTACTTCTTGGTAGCGTCCCAAAATTAAGGTTGAAGGCAGAGCGAGGAGAGCTTGCTTTTGCCCCTCCAGGGTTAGAGATTGCTCTACTCTGGCCTGTTTTTAAATCTGGTTTAAAACCCATTCTTTTCCCTTTCATTACAGACCAGCGGCTCTACATTGGTGCTGTTACATAGTGTGTGGTTTAATATCTCTTCCTTAGTGTTCTTGTATTGTTTGTACGTCAATGTAGGAGAGAGTCTCAGTCTTGGCTTCTGATTGCTGGTTCATTGGTCTCGTCAATTTACATCATTTGTTCACGTCTGTACTTGTTTATCTTATGTACGTACTCACTATGTTTTTTTACAGTTGTTGATGTAACGGGCAACTTTGTTCCACGCTGTTGTTTTTAATGTGTCCTATAAGAATAAAGTGGATTGGGATGTGTGTCCTTCTTCTTATAAACAGACCTTATTCAAGATGGTGATCAAATACTATACTGCTTGCAGAAGACTCTACCTTAAGGTGGGGTAGGTCATTTGAGGAAGAACCAGCTCGAGTGCGCTAGAATTTGAAAATACACAACCGGAAAAAATCTGCCACTTCCTTACAGAGCCCCTCCTCCAACACACACAAACGCGCGCATGACCAATGAGGTCACGAGATAAGTTTGTGCACAGATGGAAGGCTGACAGGCAGGTAGGCCATCCAATTACTTTAGCCGGGCCGGCTCAGATGATAGGTCGTGCTTTTTACAGCGCCACGGCTTCCACAGATGATATTTTTTATGGATTTTTTGTCAAAGCACTTAAGATATTCATTGCTATCGGGATGTTAAGAGCATTCCATGGAATATAACAAAAAGTGTATCTCGAGCCGGTTTCTCAAACTTACCTACCCCACCTTTAAATAGATGAAATTGTCAAATTTAAATAAGATTCACTTTTATTCATTTTTTATATAATCTATGTATAGATATAGTCTGTACGACCAAGGTTAGGCTGCATTGAATTGGATCCCTTTTTTCCCGTTGTTACAGGAGTGCAATGCTCAATAGATAAAGTCCTTTTTTTATATATCAGACATCCTTTTTATCTATGATAATCTACCTTTTGTTGTTTTCCAATCCTTTTAACAAATAAGAAAGCTGACATTTGTAACCCTGCTTACAAACAACCCAACAAACCAAACCGGACATATAACCTCCCAGGGGAAGGTAATAAACAATTGCTTTCGGTTCTCAAAAGGCTTTATCGGTTTATTCCAAGAGTATAATGGCCTTTTACAAGTGTATGCTTTCTAAAGCCACTTTGGCAGTCTTGGGCGAGTTAGATACATACCCATTGCTATAAAAGCATGTCAGCCATATGCATTGAAATAGAAGTGTATTAATCTGCCCTATTCAGATGTAGGAGTTGGAGCACAATGCACTGGTGGACAAAGAAAACGCTGCGAGTGGTCACAGTGAGCTATGATGCCCCACAGGTCAATGTAATAATAATTCATCAACTAAAGGGTCATCAACCGTCACTCTAGGTTAGATTTTAGTCTCTGGATTTATCTCATGTTAAATGTGATGAAAGCAAGTCAATTACTTTGCGACGTTGGCTAGCTTAAAATGTCTGCGACAAACTTGACTCAACAAAACTGACCAAAGCAATGATTCTTCTGTAATTGTACACAGGCCAGGCAATCGGGAACCCCTAAACCTAACCCTAGATTTATATAAATTGCTACTTCTCTACCATGACACACAATTACACCATGGTTAGGAGGCTAATATTTGTATTTGATTGTGTTATACCGATTTTTAATAGTGTTGTCAATGGCACTGCTTGTGGTTTTTCAGCTTATAAATGACCCCAGCTTGCAAGGTTGCTCCTTTTACAAATTAAAAATGAAAGCAAAAAAGGAGGCCGTATGCCTTTTTCACAGTTGGACGAGGAATTAAACATTTTTGGATCCAGTCAAAACTGGTTTCATTATCATTACCAGTGTTGTATTTGTTATGCTATCTCGCCCTAGTCTGTGTGAGAAGAAGAAGACATACACGTGTACATAGCTACAGTTCAGATCTCAGATCACAGGCTCTTCCAACAATGCAACACGTAAATACAAATAAAAATAGAATAGAAATAGTGCAAGGAGAGTCTATATACAAGTAATTGGAACACGATATATTAGATAAATAATGTGTAAGTTGCAAACAGATGAATGGTATGGATGTTCTTCGTTATTAATCCCTCACGGAGACATGTGTGAGCTGTGAATTGTGGGCGTATGAAGAGACTCTCTCTGACTAACCATGTCACAGCATCGCAGACATTTGGCTGATCAGGAAGTCCTGCTCTGCTGTGTTTCACTGGTCTGAGGTCAGCGTGAACATGCCACTGACAGAATGCTGGGGCAGTGTCAGAGCTGAGACGAGCCCACCGGAGCGCTGACTCTGCAGCTTGTGTGCGTGTGTAAGGGACTGAGCTTATGACTCATACATGTCACCATAAACCAGGGATAAGATTGAACCTATTTAGTGAATATACAGCAATATAGGGGAGAAAGAAACATCTACGAACAAGAAAAGATGATAATTAACGTGTTGTGAATTGAACAGTTTGCATACAAACTACATTTGGGTCATGGGTAAACCGTACACTTCAGCATGGGCGTCGCTTTCCATCGTCCAATCAGCTCGCCAGCCCTCTACAAAAACACATCTGTGTGCTATACTGGATATAATGGTGGAACAAGCCCCCCATTGATATTGAGACATCTTCCATCAAAGAAAGATAAACCACCCGTTTACTGCACCTTTGCCAAAGAAAATGGTTGTAGTGTAAACAATATTATATAATATATTATTATATGTATATATAGCAATTACCATGCTGTTCTGAGCTTCATTCTTTAATGAACTTATTGTAATTTCCTTTGGGTAAAAGCATCAGCTAAATGTAATGTCTTGCAAGCATTTCTTAGAAACTCTTCAGGTGTGTGTGTGTGTCTAAAAGCTGTGTTGCCAAAGTACATTTACATTTATTTCGAACAAGTAAAATAAATAATTACAAAACAAATGTTGCAGTGCATAGTCATGTAAGAGAAATCAAAACAAAAAAATGACATTTACAACAACAACAACAGCAGCATGAGCAACATAAACAGTGCCACAGCTAGTGTTCAAAAAGGAGTGAGAAGAAGTATAAGTTAACTAAAAGTGACTGTGTGTGCGTGAGGCCTCCCTTCGTTAGTGAGCGGGTCAGTGAAAGACATTTTAATGTCACCCTGACCTGGGTGGTGTTTACAGGATGCCCTCTACCCATCTGCCAGTCTGAATTAGTCTCCATGTTCACTCCACATTGGAGATGAGAGGCGCTCGTCCTTATGCCACTTTGCTGAGAGAAGCTATAAAAAACATCCCACACCAAGAAACAGGCCCGTTAGGTGACTGAGGATTAAAAAGTGTAGATATTTGCACACTACATGCAAATAGAACGGCAAAATCATTGCGATACACTCACTGACGTCTATCCTGCAACGCTTCATTCTTTATCGGCCACTGCTCTGCCAAAAGCCATAAAAAAAACGTACAACTCCCCGTTGTGACATCACGCATAATTATTCATTCATTGGGTTCGTTCCCTCCATCACACTCGCAGGTCGGTTAAATCATCCTGAGTTTGTGACACAGCGGGGTCATTATTGGGTTATACAGAACTCCTGCTTAATGCCACACTTACATTTTAATGACGGGTTATATTTAGTTGGAACCATATTTTACCAATTTGCACGTCTTAGCAGAAACAGCTGTGGGATCTCCTGCTTTCCTCGGGGCTTGCCTCTAAAGCACACGTGGCATGTGAAGGTAGAAATTGAGTCATGAACTGATACCGTAGAATACTAAATTCCCTGGCATGCATTACAAATAAAGCAGTGGGAAGACGTTTGTTACTACTTATATTATCTTTAGTTGTGTCATAAATAAAGCATCTAGAGAAGGGCAACAGGAGAAGCAGCATCACTGTGAGTTGGTGGAGAAAGGTGTAGAAATGTATTTCCACACTTGTTGAGTCAGTGTTGTATCAGAGGAGCTGTAACATCTGCTGTCGGAAAGATGTTAATCTCCGAGATCAAAGTAGGATTTAATTCCACGCTTAACACCTAAGATACTGGCAGGCTCAGGCAATACAACGGTTCTTACCAGTGGAAGTGTTGGGTTATTCTTTTTACAAACAAGCAGCATGGGATCCAATTCACAGAATCATGTTTCTGATCTACATTAGGTTATCTGTTTTGTCTGCGTTAAAGCCATTGACCAATCTGAATCAGCATGGATCACTGGGGTAGTCTGACTATCCTGAAACACTCTTCCATCTTACCTTCAATTAGCCTGGTGTGTTTCAAATCTGAAATGTTCCATTGGTTTTGTTTGTTCCAACCAATCATTACCAAGAGATACATCCTGCAGATAAGAGAAGACACAGAGACGATGTGTAGATGGCTACTTAACTAGATTGAAAGGAAGATGATATTTCATTTACACATGCCAGCAAAGCTCTGATTTGTTGATTGTTTCCCCTACTTGCTAAAAATAGCCTTCATTGAGCACAACATCAAAACTATCAGTGAATTAGGCAATTCAGAGGTCTAGAACCAGGCTACTAAAGGCTCCAATATGGAGGAAGGTATTGTTGTGAATAAGCTGTATTGCCCAATTATTATTATTTAACTTTTTGTCAATGTAAAAATATCGATAATAATTACTGAAATGTATATAGCGCCGTTCATATACCCAATGGGATCCACAAAGAGCAATGCTTTGAATGCATTTTGCCGACTAAGTTAAGTAGTTTACTAACTTGCCGCAGAGTGTCTCTTTTATGGTTTGACTTACTTGCCAGTCTGAATAGATGTCTGAATTGTATAAAGAGATAGAGGGGGTTTGTGAGAGCTTTGAAAATCAACCATTCACTATATGTGCTGATTGGACAACCTAATCAATCTGTTAAAATCTATAAGCTCTCTTAGCAAAATAACTTCATTACCAGCTCAATGTATTGTAGTTTTAACTAGAACATTAGTAATTGTTTTGCCAACCACTGCGCTTGCATAAGGACATAAGTGCACACCCACAAGGACGGGTCCTCTCCGAAGTTTGACAGGTCCTCTAGAATCTGCTGAATAATTATGCAGATGGACACAGCGAATGCCTCAGCAGGGAGTGCTAAGAACACTAGTGTTATGTGGATTAGCATCCCATGAATGAATGAAATGCTAATGTTTGCGAGCTAATGAGTCCCACTGAAATGTCTCAGATGATCCACACAGATCGATTCTTAGTAATGTAAATATAACCCAATATGTAGACATAGACAATGTTACGTGTCTCCGATTGGTCGATCAGGTAATTAACACCTCGAGCCGCAGCCGCCCAAAGCTTATTTAAAGGGGCCCAATTGTGCTAATTTTCAAGTTTTGAGTGTGTGGGAGAGAACTTTGGGATTGCAAAATTCCGGGAATTTTCAAAGATGGAAACTTTCCATGGGAATAAACAGGAATTTATGGGAATTTATGGGAATAAACTGAGAATTTTCTAATTTGAAGGTTGGCTCTTAATAGGGAACTTAAATATAGTTGGGGAAAGTATATTTTAGCATAATCTTGACTAAAACAAACAGATGCCATTCAAGTACACTTGAATACCCATGCCATAGCACACTGCTCACTGCATGGCTATTGAGACCACACCCCCTACAGGCACTGCACATTCCTCCATCACATGCACAGATGAGTAATATTTAACTCAACATTCCTGTTTTCGTTCTTCAATTAAACAAATAATTGTTCAATAAAACAATTAAAACTTGTTCTGTTCTACTTTTAAAAAAAAAAAAAAAATTGAAATTGAAATGTCATGTTTTTTGTTTAATTTTGCATCGAATATTTCCAAAATTCCCCAGCTTAACTTCCCATGGAAACTTTCCGGAAATGTACCGGAAACTTTCCGCCCCTTTGCAACCCTACACACACTACACACACTCCAGCAGTGGTTCTCAACTGGTGGGTCGCGACCCAAAAGCGGGTCGCGGACCCGTTTCAAGTGGGTCGCGGACAGTGTTGGGCAAGTTACTTCCAAAATCTAATATATTACATATTACTTATTACTCTCTTTTGAAAGTAATAATTACTGTCTCTGAAATGTAATGAGTTACACTACTTTAGTTACTTTTTAGTTACTTTCACCAAAATAACCGCAAAAGAATAGCTAGGTATTTTAAATGCTAAAATGTAGTTTAGTGCAGCTCATTATGCATCCAGTGAAGGGCAATGTGGTATAGCATAACAACTGTGTAGGCCCTTAAGGCTACTAACAACTTGTATTACACGGCTTAGTTGAATACTCGATTCTGATTGTAAATTCTTAACATGTGACACGTTGTTAATACAGCAGTACAGACCGCTGTCAAGGACTATAATGAAGGTTAACATATTGTAAATCAAGGCAAATATTATTTAAACCATGCTCATGGTTTGAAATGGCAAACATTGAAAGGCAAAAGTATTATTAAAACCATGTAGCNATGCGGGCGGGGAGACCGGGCGTCCACGGTCCATATAGATTTGTTGATGGGCGGAACATGTCACCCCCATTCCGTCCAGTAAAACGTCGAACACCATATTTTATCTGTTACCGATCTTATAAGTACACTTTATCATGGTATAAGACTGCTACGAGACGACGAAGACTGCTGCTCCGGGGCCGGCGAGTCAGGCGGGAGTAAGCTAGTGTCCACAACGGAGGGTAACGTGATGTCCGCATCTGACCTGTTGCTACTGTCTGCAGTAGATGCAGTGTTGCTGGCGTTTAGTGATGGTTGCTTTAACCATTTTCGTATAAATGATTATCCACAGATCAGATGTGTGTCACTGCTGCGGAAGCACTTTGGAAATGATGCACGCGCAGCGGAGCAGGTCACGCGCACCTGACACAATTTGTTGTTTGTATTTTTCGCTACGTTCTCTTTTTTGAATGGTTGCATAACGTTCAACTTCCCCGAAGATCTCGACGCGAAGCCTGAAGGGTAAACACCAGGTTTACTAATCTACCCACACAATTTGTCCGGTGTCGGAATGTCTCGCTATGTTAGTACATTCTTAAAAAACCAAACACCATTTAATTTCGGGTTAAAATGTGTTGTAACTGCGTTACATATTACCCACATTTCATTAGTAATGCGTTACATTACTTCGTTACAGCAAAAAGTTATATATTACTGTAACTCCGTTACTTTTGTAACGCGTTACACCCAACACTGGTCGCGGATGTGTGACTGAAGAAAAAATAATTGAAAAAAGAAATTGGAATTTTTTTTGGGAAAAAAGTCAAACTTTTATTTTGCAGGCCCGATTTTCTAACGCTGTGCATGCAGTAGGCGTTGGACTGGAATTACCGGAGACCATAAACGGTTTTGAAAACTTCTGTCAAGTAGTGATCATCCACTCAATAAAACATCTTTGCTGATTTTTTTCGAGTCTTCTGGCCAATCAGAATCAAGATTGTTGCCGGAGGTCCCCACTGAGAATAACTTTGCGGTAGAACTATTCTTTATACATCCATGGGTACAACTTCAGATACAAATGAACACATAATGAAATATGACCCCCGGTTTGATGATTGACAGGTCACAGAACTATGGGGGATATCTACCCTTACCCACAATTTAAAGTAATTCACACAGAGTTTCTTCCCTTTACTCTTCTCTCTGTGCGGAGCAGCAAGCTGTCAGAACAAAGTGAAAAACAAACAATGGCATAAAATATTATTAATATGTCGGGTTTTAATACATTTATTTATTTTCTTCTCAGAGTGGGTAGTTTATATATTAGTATTTCTTAAAATCTCCTGGGGGAGAATCCCCCCAGACCCCCTGCTGGGGTTGGGTTTTCAGCATGTGTGCCTTATACAGTTCAGCTTTGATTCCATCATCTCATTAAACCTTTTTTAAAAGCATACTTTAGTTCTGTGTTTAGTTCTTAGTTCTAAGGGATATATGCACTGTACTTCACTTGAATTAATATCGTATGCTTAAAAGCGTATATTAGAGCACGATTTTTTGTTGAATATTTGAGTGCTTAAAAATGTTAGGTCGCGATTTATTGATCAAGTAAAAGTGGGTCCCGAGGCCTGACCAGTTGAGAACCACTGCTCTACAGTATATAACAAAAAGCATAATTGGGCCCCTTTAATTATTGATTTATTATCACGCAACTTAATGCTACTTGAGTTGCTTCTCATGGATGAGTTTCCACAAGTTTCTCTGAAGCCCCTCAACAGTATTTTTCTTTTAAAGGTTTACCTAGATGCAACCTAGCTCTTTTTTGTTCTGCATTTTTAAACACAAGACAGAATTATTCACCCATTTTTGGAGAGTTGTTGAGAAAAACACATGAATAATGCAACCCTGGCTGTGTTGGGCCGTAATGTGATTTTTGGGTAAGATTGAGCTCAGTGAATCGTATTGGGTTGAGACGGGAGTCAGGGAGGGAAAGAGTTAAGAGAGATAGAAAGAAAGTGGTTGAGATATGAGCTCTAATTCTCTTCGTTCTTATTCAAGTGGTGGCGGGGCTAAATGTAATTATGGGGCCCCAGAAGCAGGGGAGTGGGGCTGAGGCTGAGGCTGGGCCGCCGGGTATTATCCTCACTTATCCAGAGTGTCCTCTCAAAAACTGAACGCTATACTAGAGCCATACTAATGCTGCTGTAGAGATCCACAATAGGCTGTCAGACTGATTTGCATGCCCCGCGGAGAAAAAGCTAAATCAGTGGGGAAAATCTTAAAACTGTTGAGATGGAAAAAGAGATCAACTATTTCAATTACAGTCTCAATGTACTGATAGTTTTCTGGAATCTATTTTTAGTTTAAATATTACTATTGACCAATCATGTATGAGCAGGAGTTGGTTCTGTTCAGTTCAACAGTCTACAGCTGTCGTCTGACAATAAGTTAGCTTGTAATTCATCTCTTAACTGTTTAGATATATTCTGCACTGTTTCTATTATTCTGTTACTATTACATTCAATTTTATTGTATTTACTTGTATTATTTTATCTGTTTTATTGTGTTGCACTGTTGGAGGAGCCTGTGGCCTAAGATTTTCATTGACATAACTACACTGTAGCTATGTACACAAAAAAAGCCTTGCATCTTGAAACTTAAACCTATATCTGCATGTGAAGGCAGATTTTTGTAGACATTAGGCGCGTTCACACCGGAGTGCTTTTCCCTTTTAGTTCCGATAGTTCCTGGGATTTTGCGTTCACACCAAAAAGAGAACTTAGTTCATGAGAACTTGTACCCCCTTTTTAGTGCCTGCTATAGAGCAGGTACTTTCCTGGGTAGAAAAAAGTTCCAATTTCTGATTGGCTGGGCGAATTGCAAACCACGCCCCGTAAAACTTGGAAATGTTTTGAGAAGCCGCCATTGTATTTGCTGGCATTAGCATTATTAGCATTAGCCCCGCGCACCAACGGAGAGAGAATAACTTATGGCAACACAAAAGAAAACATGGGAGCGGTGGAGATGAGGAGGTGTCGGCGTTCTGGCGATTTACTCGGAAGGCTTCAGTAGAAGCTGCTGGGACTCCCAGCCTTCCCCAACTCCGGGGACTTCCGACTTCGGGTGGCAGTATACGTCGTGAAGTTGTTGTTGGCCTGCCAGTAAACCCAAAGCAGAAGAAGAAGAAGTGACGTCAGCGGCTTCATTTGCGTAATCTTCCCTCAGGGACTTATTCCAGTGTGAACGCGATCTGCTCTTTAGCTCCATGGGGGGTACTAAGTGCTGGGAACTAAGTACGGCAAAGTACTTGGTGTGAAAGCGGCTAAGGTCTCCCGACTCCTTTGTTTACTTCTGTAACGTAGTCACATCACTATGTAACACTCAATCTTCTATTGGCTAGCGCTCCAACATATTGTACATGATAGGCTAAGGGGCGGGACATATCTTAGTGGTTGACCAATCACAACAGAGCCGGCCAGCTAACCAATCAGAGCAGACTGGGCTCTGGTTTCAGACAAAGGGTGAAAAGAGGTGCTGCAGCACAGGCAATATGAGGAAACTAAAGAGCTTTTTGAACATTAAAACTTGGAGACATGTCCCAAAATACAGATATGAACTGGAAAATTTGCATAATATGGCCTCTTCAAATGAAAAGGGTGAAAAGGTAAAACAAACCTCTGCTTATTAGACGTGACACTGAAACCCTTAGCACTTGGTATTACCACATTCTCTAAAGTAACACCAGGGTACTATAAATTATATGTAATGCCGCACAAAGTGCTTACAATTATGTTCAAATGACAGTGATGAACTGGGCCTTTTACTGTAAATACCAACAGTGTTTGACTTCAATCTCAAGTGTGCAGTTCAGCCTTACAGGTTATCAGACAGTAACCCCACCACAGTTGCTTCTTGGCTGTTGATTAGCATTCAACCATTTCCACTAGCTATACCCTAATGTTGCCGTGGGAGACCTTTTCACCTAGAAAGACTGCATTGATATAACCAGCAGTAACGAGTGTTGCAGGAATGGTGAGCGCTGATAAAGTGACTCACGGCTGCCTGCTAGAAACTCAGTTCTCTTCGTATCACCTCAAGAGGCAGCGTGCCAACACGAGGTAGAGGCTCATATCTTTGCTAATTAAGCCCTGTTGCATTTATGCAGAAGCTCCAGCAAGGAAGTACACTGGCTATTTTATTTTGGGCCCATTGTTGGACTACACAGTCGATTATACTGCTGCAGTGCTGAAGTGCTACATTTGTTTTAGAGGAGTTACCCATACTCCCTTGCAACAGCCTGTTAAGACATCTACTGTGGTTATCAAGGCCAACATGCCAAACATGATTCGTCTTTGTGCAGAGTTATTAGGGGTTTTTGTCCTCAAACTTGGACATAAATCTAAAAGTATTTAAAATGACTTACATCCAAGAATGTACCCGAACCAGTGCCCCCGTGATCCGAAGATCAGCGCACCAACCACTGAGCCACAACCTCCCTAATAAATCCAATAATGATCCAATAATAAATTGGAATATTACAACACTTAGACATGTTTCTGTTTAATGAGTACTTTGACAGTGCTAACTACTAACTGTATACTTTAAGTTAGATATTTAAGTAAAATTTTAGAATTTAGAAGTTTAATACATTGTTTTTACATAGAGGGTTCGTATTTAGTAAGTGATTCAAATACTGTATGTTCTCGTTGTACTTACTGTCATAGCTGCAGGTCTGTTTGGGTGTTTTAACAACAGCATGGTGCTGTTTGTGCTCCATTTAATCCCAGTAATTAGATTGATCTGGTGTATGTATTCCAACTTCCACAATGCAAATCACTCAAATTAGAGACTGCAGATGGAACATGCACCTGCCAACTGTAAAGAAAGTTAACCACTTAAAATAGTGAACGTTTCATGCATGCATCTGTTTGTTTGATGTATGGCTTTTTTCTCACAGTCTCACCATAATGGGAAACAATTGAAGGTTTAATCTGATGTGTTTTTATGCAAATGGTCAAACTGGATGACAGCAGAAGGTGCAAAATGTTCCATTAACACCAAACTGACAGTCTGCTAATGGGCGGCATGTGATATTTGTCCATTCTTCACTAAGACCCAACAGGGTTCATTACACTCTTCACTTCAGTTTTCTATTTAAAAAAAAAACAAACAAATATTTAATATTTCCAAATGATATTAGATATATAATGTTGTGTTTGTCAGATAAACATTTGTTTCTACTTTTTATTTGGATTTTTGCTAGCAACTTATTCAAAGGACTCCTGTGATTATGTTAATATTAATATTTTGGCTGGAAAAGTATTGCCAAAAATAGTTTCTTATTCCGCCGTCCTATTTAATTTAATTTCATTTCATTTGTTCCGTTCATGGTATGCACAACTTATTAATAATTGTTTACAACACGTGTGTCTGTAAACACACCATTGTCCGAAAAGGAGCAGGGAGAATCTTATCTTATATGACCTGCCCCTTTCTAAAAAAAAAAGAAATCTGTCCGTCCTACTTATTTCTTGTTCATAGCCAAACATAACAGTATCGTTGGTTAATAAGAGAAACACAAAACTTACTATAAAAATTCTTATTTCCCCTTTCAACCCTGTCCTGCAAAAATGACCCAAACAATTAAACTGTATTCTCAATTTAATGTTGAGTTGTACTTGGGTTTGCAAAACACATTGTTTGTAAGTAAGCAAGTGAATTGTAGGATGTTTCCTATTTTTTTCTGGTGCCGACTGCTGAACTTATAAATCTTATTAGGGTTGCTTGTTCTTGTACTTTACTTGCTTGTAAAGCGCTTTGAGCACCAGGAAAAGCGCTATATAAATAACATGTATTATTATTATTGTAATAACTGGTGATAAAAATGGAAACAAAAATCCCCGTCTCAAACCATCTTATCAGAGTGTCTACACCAGCTTTCACACACTGTATTACAGACTTAGCGGCACCCATTTAAAGAAGTTGAGATATGATTAACATGATAATAATTCAGCATTAGTGTGGCATGTTTCCCTTTAAGGGCTTCAGAGGAATCCAATCTCAAGTCATTTACATGCAGATATGCAGCGCTGCGCATATTGATGCCGGAGTCTTTACTCTGTACTCCTCGCTCTGAGCTAATAGCGCTGGGATTGTGGGCCATCTCAAGCATCCACACACAAATGTGGCATGGCATGCTTTCAATGCTCCAGATTTCCATTGACTTAACAGCTCTTGGCTTGTTTCTCATTACATCGATATTACGCCGAGGCTCTTTCCTCAAATCCATCCTCGATCTTCTTAGGTCTTCTCTTCCTTGCTTATTCATTCATTCTCTTATTTTAAAAGCTGGCATTGTAGAACTGCCAGACATTTATTCAGTTAATCTTTTAAGTAAAATGTAATCTAGACTCTGCTCATTTAGTTCCTGGATAAATACCAGATCTCAAGCCTTTATGAACAGAAGGGTGATGTCATTTTCGTTGCTTTTTTTTTTCATCAGATGCGGACCAAATGTTCTGCAACTTGCCAGTACATGGAACATACCACTAAGAATTGGCATATGTAAACAGCCATTAGTGGGATGCCATTAGTCCCTTTTTAATATCTGTCTGACAGACCTGACGAATTTACCATTTCTTATTAGCAATATGAGCTGTGTTTGTAATGGCCAGCAGTCATTGGCTCATGAATCATCTTGCTATATTCGGTCTTTTACTTAACCCTGAAGTTAAAACACTGCTGTAATTATTGGCAGCGCCTTTAATGCCAAACTTTTAAATAGTCAGTGGCAATATGGTCATGTTTAATTAACAATTAGCATAATATGTATGGCAAGGAAGCCGTCATGATAGAGAAAAGGGACCTACTTTTTGAAAGTGTAAGGATACTGGGGACAAAGTACACAGGTTAGAGGTTAGATTTAGACGTTGAATACTAAGGGTTTCAACATGATAAAGGAAATTGTTAACTTTACAGTGTATGCAATGCAAAAGTGGTCCTCTTATGGCACATTTCCACTGCAGCGGGGTAGCCCCGTTTAAGCGTCCCTAAGCGTCCTCGCTCAGGCCTCGGGCTGCCTCGCTGGCCGTGGCGCATTTCCATTACAGTTTAGTACCTGGGGTAGCAACGCAGTGTAGGCGGGGCGATCGGCTTTTTGGCTGGCTTTTTGGGCGGAGCGATGCTGGGTAAAACTGCAGTGTTCATCTTCAATGCGACACAACTCACAAAACAAACACAACAATGGAGGATGTGGTTACTAATTCCTTTTCTTTATGGCGGTCACGACCGGGAACACCATGGGTGTTACAAAGTTGACAAAATCATCCAAATCATCCGCGTGCACAGACAGGGCTGCTGTTAACGTCGGTCTGTACAACGGAATTGTGCCAAAACTACGCCAACCGACTGCGGAGGGAGACTCCCCCCCTTCACTGGAGAACTGCGCTAAAACAGCTGATCACAATGGTCACGCTCTGTGGTCACGGAGTACTCCACTAGCACCCCCCTGCCGTTGACGTTCGCGATACAGAGGGCTTCATCAAAGAACTTTGAGTGGAGCCAGAAGTTGGAGTACCAAACACTGACTCCAGGTACTCATCTGAGTGCCTCACTGAGGAAGATTTGACCCGAAGACGCCTTGCCTTAAGAGACCTTGAGCAGTAAACGTATTTGATTTGTGAGACCACTTAAAGTATTTTTCTGTTGATATACCAGTAGTGATAACAAATACTTTCATTCACTCAAGCAAATGTGCCTATAATGAAGGCAATCCAAGGAAAAACTAAAACACAGTCATACAAAAATGCATTAGATGTCTTCTATTGTTTTCTGAAGGCTCAAATAAAAAATGTGATTCTGTAGCTTTACCAACTTGGGAGCCTTGGATTGGATGAATTACTGCATCATTTAAACAGATATGTATATATGATATGCATTCAACTTAACCATAGGACATTATTTTAATCATTACAGTAACTACAATGTGTGATGAAATATTAAAATAGCAAGGTTTACTAGTTTCTTTGGAGCTAACCGCTATATGCCATGTCCTTGTCCTGGATAGTGTTAGTTGTAATTGAGGGAAAATGACCCTTTTCTTTAGTGTCAGGTGCATACTTGCCAACTTTGAGACCTCAGAAATCGGGAGCATTCTTGTTCTGTTTACTGTGACTATCTTCCTCACACTCTCAGACTTTCAGTTGCGCGCGCTACTAAAGAGACGCGCTACCATGGAAACCAAACAATGGTGTAGCTGTGTTAAAGTCCGAGTGGAAACAGTCTTGAGTAAATCTTGAGAAATATAACCCGGGAGGAAACCGGGAGAGGGTAATGACATCGGGAGGGTTGGCAAGTATGGTCAGGTGTGACGATCGTCCTTGGTCATTTTCTGGACGTTCATTGACTCGTGTTTCATGACCTCTGTCTGGTGTTCACTGAAGCTTGATGTCGTCGTCCATTCATTCTCGTTTCCAGAGTTCTAGCCATTTCATTGATGTTGTGTTAACCACAAAAGGAGCAACTCAGGGTCAGTTGTGGTCCAATACAACTTGTAGGTGAACATTGTGTTGAGAACATTTTAACACTGGTATCTGTGCGAAAGGTCAAGAATGGACCTTCATGCTCAACTAACTTCAACGTCTGTTGGGACAAAAGGCGGTTTTACAGGCTGTGAAAAAAGGAAGTGAGAAAAGCACTTGTAGAAATCGACTCCTGATCTGATAATGGACCAAACTCCGAGGTAGTGCTACTTGGGTTTTCTAGACCAAACACATGTTTTTTTCACATTTTCTAATGGGGTTATAGCAACCATTCATGTGACCTTGTATCTCAGGAGACAGTGGGAGGTGTTTGTTTTACTGCCAGCTTAAACAACTTACTCTCACGGAAACATTTCTTGAATATGTGCAGAGAAACCTCTTATCATGTCCACATTGCTGTTTGTTAGTAATGAAGTTGGCGTTATAAACGATATTAAGTCACAGTTATTGATTCTCAGAGGTCATTAGAATGTGTACAACAACACTCTATCCTTAGACATATTAATACAAATATCATTTATTGGAAACAACTCACAAATAACGAATAGGTTGTTGGTGAACGTTTGCTGGTTGCTTTGCAAATTTGGTATTGCATAGATCAGTGGTTCCCAACCTGGGGGGCTTTTTTTTTTTACATATAATTGTAAGGCAATACATGATTGTCACTAAAAGCCTTGTCTCTACATTACAATAAAATACAAAAAATAATTGATTAATTAATTTGAATAATATTTATATACTTTATGGCCCTACAATATATTGTTCAAATATAGCATGATAGGTCCACTTTAATAGAAATGTTTCTTCTGCTTGTAAAGTGTCCAAACCAGGCTTTTCTGGATAAGCGCATTTTTAAAACATAGTCATTGTCCATGTCGGTTTCAGTTGGATTATTTGTCCCAGTTGCTCCGATCAGATCGGTCTCCTCCATTTTGTAGATTATTTACGACTTTTGAATCCACATAAACACATCGGCAAAATCCGGCTTACTTTGAGCATGTGTTTTAAACAGTTGAATCCCTTTGTGAATTGTTTCCACTTGCGCCGTCCTTTAATTTCTTCATACAGCGGGAATCCAAATTAATTAATCCGGAGTCCAACAACCATCAAAGTCACTCCAATAGTGCTCCTTAATTACGCTTTCATCCTCCTTTAACAAAATACTTCACATTCATCCAGTTGGTGATGGTAGTTGTAGCATTTTTTGAGACTTTTAAACTTGAATTACCGCTGTTGCCCCGAGGCTGCACATGTGTAGACTCCGCGGTCTTAAAATCCCCACAATGCTTTGCGCACGGACCAATTTCCCCAAATCTGTTGCGGAAAATGTAAGGCGGGGCCTCTCATGTGACGCACACCTGCACACTTGCTCGCATGTTCCACTCTTCGTTTTCCGAATGCCAGGAAGTGTTCTTACCTCGCTTCTGTCTCCAAACGAAGTACGCCGGCCTCGGTAGAATTCCAAGTATGCTGGACATTGGAACAGTCCTTCAGCGGCACTCGATGACGTAGCATCCTTGAAATAGTGGCTCTGAAGCATCTTTCCTCGACATTGAGAAACACCCAGTGTATGTGAAAGTTCTGCTTCTAAACTTTTCATTACTTTGTTGATTTGTACCCAAGGTTGTCATCTCCCTGATTGCTATCCAATCCAACATGATGCATCAAAATGCCAGGTACAATAGAGGGTATATTTACCGAGCACTAAATGAGAACAGAAATACCACCAGAGATCTTAGTCTCCTCTGAATAAAACAAGACAAGTTAGCAACATACCGTCATCTCCCACTGTCACTTTGCAACTCGGGCTATGTTGGGATTCACACCACGGAGGTGCTAATGATGATGGCGATCGCAGCCTGTAACCAGAGGCGAGAGGAGCTATTCTTAGAAGCAGCACTTTTTATTTAGAAGGAGAGGAACGTGTCGGCGTTGGCAGAGTCGAGCCGCCTGTTCTCTTTTCTCACTTCATTAATTTGTTCATTTATTCAGTGGACTTCTCCTAATCTCATTCCTGTCTCACTCATTCATCAAACCGGGTGAGTTTCCTCCCTCCACTTCTCCTCGTGCCTCTGTATCTCTGCCCCGTTAAACACCAGCTATCTGTCATCAGCTGTGATGAAACAAATCACTCATACATCCGAATCTCGGTCTGTGAATCTGTGTCTCTAGTCTGGGCCTGATTTGGCTCCTGTAATGGATCACTCACATGCCTGCAGGAACAACAGATTGCGTACAATTTTTTAGGAGAAGCTTATTTTGCAGACGCTTTTCAGTAAGTAGGAAGCATAATAATCAACGGTTCAGTTTTTCGAAGGTTCTTATTTAGGGCACGGTTGCCTTCAGGAACAGGAACAGCTTCCAGTATTTCTTTGGCGTCCTATCTTCTGTATGCTTCAGATAAACTTGGATTGTTGACCCTAAAGTCATCAGCTTAACCCCGTGACTCTGAAGGGAAATGTTTGGCAGATGTTGCAATGCCAAAAAAGAGGAAGACAATTTGTGAGTAGTGTTTTCTAAAAGATAATTTCTCAGTTCTTGTTATTCCAGGGTTAGTGGGATAATGTTGGCTATCATTGTACGTATTTTTCTTGGGTAACATTATCGAAGCATTGTTCGACATGTTTGCCTGCATCTCTTTATTAATTGAGACTTTGAATGGTTGTTCATAGGGACAGCGATCGAGTTAAGTCCACTTGTTTGCAAATAAATGCTTTTTTTTTAAATAATGTAGATTCTGATCAACATTGATGTTAAAATAAGTTGTGTTCAAGGCCACCTAACAAATGGAGGTTTAATATTCCCTCTCTTTTTATATCTGTTTTTATTTTTTACCAACTCGAACAACAATGAGTTTTAATAACTGTAGAAAATAATAATAATACATTACATTTATAAAGCGCTTTTCCTGGTGCTCAAAGCGCTTACAAGCAAGTAAAACAAAATAACAACAAAAGTAGAAAGTGCTAAGCTAGGAGGAATAAGGGCAAGGGGATAGTTGATAAGGAGTTGAAGGCAAGAGTGAAAAGGTGAGTTTTGAGGGATTGTTTGAATGATGTGAGAGTGTTGGCGGATCTGACGTGGCTGGGGAGGGAGTTCCAGGGAGTGGGGGAGGCTGCTACGAAGGCTCTGTCACCCCAGGTCCGGAGCTTTGTCCTGATGGGCTGCAGTAGGTTAGCTTCAGCAGACCTGAGGCGACGGGTGGGGGTGTAAAATGCATAAGCTTTAAACCAACTCCAGACTCTAATAAATATGGTTTCACATCTCATTTAATTTTCTTAAACTGACATTTACTTCTCAGAGCTTCTTTATCGCCCCCCAAAAATTAGGTTGACATGTTGCAATTGTAGGATGAGGTTAGGGTTGTTCAAAGATTGAAGAAGAAGAAGATTCAAGTTATTGTCATTACGTAGTACAAAACTGTTTCTCAGCATTTTACCCATCCTAGTGTTAGGAGCAGTAGGCTGCCATTATGTACGGCTCCCGGGGAGGAGTGTAGGGAACGGTGCCTTGCTCAGGGACACCTCGGTAGCACGTGGTCTTTCCGGGACTTGAACTGGTGACCTTCCAGTTGCAAAGCCAAGTCCCTATGGACTTCGCCACCACCGCCCTGGATGTTGAAGAGTGAATATTTCACATTGTTGATTGAACCACTGAGCAAAAACTCAATGTGTAAACTGGAAACAAAATAAGTCTCGAGAGCATCTCCTGACATTAAAGGAGATTTGACCTTTCCCAAGTTTTGGAAGTTTAAGTTTTGGAGAAAAACAAACTATTTTCTCCCCCATTGTCTTAGGGCACAAAACAACAGCGCTGCAATGTTACGGGTCACCGTCCTGAGGAGAACATAATCACTACTTGCTGCAGTTGTCACAAGCTGGCAAAGCTGCAAGAGGCTTGTACATGAAGAGCTACAGGGAAAGTTTAGTAGCACTGCACAGTGGTTTGTGTATGAGAATCTTATTTTCTGCCATTGTTTCTTGCACCCAGGGGTCTTGAAAGTCAACTACATTACTTCCATCCCTAACTGTATTTGAATCAACCAGAAAAACATAATTAACTGTAAAAAAGCCAAAGTAGAAAGCTGCTCTTGTGCTCTTTATATAACGTATGCACTTCCAAGCATTTAAGTCTTCTAAGGACAGTACCAGCACATGGATGGATGGATGGATGGATGGATGGATGGATGGATGGATGGATAGGTAGATATATAGATGGATGGATGGATGGATGGATGGGTGGATGGATGGATGGATAAATAGATGGATGGATTGATGGATAGATGGATGGATGGATGGATAAATAGATAGATAGATGGATGGAGATGGATGGATAAATGGATGGATGGATGGATGGATAGATGGATGGATGGATGGATGGATAAATAGATAGATAGATGGATGGATAAATGGATAGATGAATGGATGGATGGATAAATAAATAAATAAATAGATGGATGGATAGATGGATGGATAGATAGATGGATAGATAGATGGATAGATAGATGGATGGATATAGATAGATAGATAGATAGATGGATGGATAAATAGATAAAGAGATGGATGGATGGATAGATAGATAGATAGATACATTAGATAGATGGATATATGGATAGATAGATGGATGGATGGATGGATGGATGGATGGATAGATGGATGGATGGATAAATAGATGGATGGATGGATGGATGGATAATTAGATAGATGGATGGATGGAGATGGATGAATGGATGGATAGATAGATGGATAGATAGATGTATGGATGGATGGATAGATGGATGGATGGATAGATGGATGGATAGATAGATAGATAGATAGATGGATAGGTACTTTGTTAGCGTTGCAGCAGCATAAAAAAACACAAGGCAATGTACATAAGATAAATTAAGACACAGAAATAAACAGTCCAATATATTTCAGAAATAGCATTTAAAAAAAATATATACATTTGGAAAATATACATGTGGAATTACANACTGGGTACATCTTCTCATCATGACTCTCTAATCTTGAGCCCTCTTCATCTAACCCCTGCTTCCTCCCAAAGGGAACTGTATCGTGGAGCGCTGTGTTCTGTACACAGACACAGACACATGTGTGGGTCCATCTGCCAGAAGCGCTCAAGCATCTGTGTGCTGTTTCTCATATTTGGTTCTCCAGGTTATGCCAGGATTAGTCCATGCGTGTGCCTCTTTAAGCTGCAAACTCTTAGAAGGCTCGAGTGTGATCACACAGAAGAGATTGTTAAGCAAACCAAGACAGGTTTGAGAGCCTTTTTGACCTGGTGTGCTAAAGGGCAAGCAGCTCACATGGCAACCTCTCCTTGCTTCACAGTGGCAAGCATCGTCAGCTTTGCTTGAAGTTTCTTGAAATGTTCCACATCACGCTCCCTGAATCCAGTGCTTGCACCGAAGTTTGAGATCTTTGGTGAACTTCTCGTTGCACAGGGGACACTTACACAGATCTCTGCCCTCCCAGTGCCTGGTGAGACAGGCCTTGCAGAAGTTGTGTCCACATGGAACAGAGACAGGCTGGGGTGAAAACCTCCAGACAGATGGAGCACTGGAACTGATCCGCAGTAAGGAATGTGCTGGCCGTGGCCATATCTAATGGAGGAGAGACAGTTGAACTGGTGTGAGCCATTTCATGAGGTGCAATGTTCACTGATAGCAATGAATGCTCAGAAAATGATTATACTTCACCTTCTTGCAGGCTCTGCTCTGCTGTCTGTCTTTGGACGAGCTGAACTGTGTTTACCAGTTGTTGAGTTTCTACTTCTCTATAAATGATGCATTGGAACTCCTCCTCCTCCTCTGACTCACACTCCACCTATCTGCTCTTCATGCATGACATTAACCCCGTAATGGCATGACATGAGATATGATTTTGAGCTTTACTTTTTTCTGATTAAGCTCATAAGAAACACTGTATTACTAACTGGTCTCACTTCAGTCCACAAGTGACAAGTGTGTAAGTATAACAGTGATTATACTTAATAACACGATAACAACTCAAAACCCAATGATCACTAATGGTAAACTCAAACACTAAAAATTCTTTTTTTATCTTGATCAACTGACTTAGTGAGAAATTGTTTGCAAATATTCCACTCTTCAAGGGTTAACATGAGGAATTTATCATTCCTGGGCACTGAATTCATATGAATCACTACACAAATATCCTCTCCTCAGTAAAACTGCTTTTAACTTTCTGTTGCCTTTTAAATAGAGTGGAAAGAAGAGTAACTAACTCTAACTCTCACTTCATAAATTGTTGTTGTTTTGTTTCTTTCCGTTAACCATCAAGTGGGAAATAAGTATTGTTTGTGTTTCTCTTAGTATCCTGAGATACTGTTATGTTTGGCTGTGAACAAAAAAAAATATTATGAAGGGCAGACCATCTATTTCTATTTATTTTGTTTTTTTTAGAAAGGGGCAGGTCATATAGGATTTGTTTCTTCTCCCTGCTCCTTTTCGCTCAATGGTGTGTTTGTAGAGACATGCTTTGTTGGCAATTATTGTACATTGGGTTTTGCGTACCATGAGCGGAACAAATAAAAATGAAATGAAATAAATCAACACTTTTATCTGATTACTTTTGTGCCTGTCTTAAATGTATTAAAAAAAGTATATATTCTAAGATTATACTTGCTTTACTTTAACAGGAATATGTCATGTATGTTTTTTTGTTAAAATGTGATAATGTAAAGTGTGAATCCAGCATAGGACGTAAGTAGCTGTCCTGTGCCCGGATATTTTCTTCAAGGCCTGTTTTCACTTAATGTGCATACTGTCTCTAAGACCTCGTAGCTTTCTCAGAAAACGAAACTCATTTCAGGACGTCTCACGATGCCAGCAGCATGACCCGGTCGCTGCCAAACCTGCAGAGTCCGGAAGTCCTAGTACGGGGTTTCCTACTCTGAGACTCAAATCTACACATGGTTTAAAGGAAGTGTTGTGGGTCATTCCTCTTTCTGTCTGATCTAATTAATTGTGTTATGTCTCATGTTCATTCCACCAAAAGATTGTGGGCGTCATTTGTGAATTGCTTTATTTGCACTAACTTTAATAACAAAAAAAAAAACGACTTGTTTTGATTGATATAATTCATCTTCAGTGTAATGGCTTTGTGTATTATGTGGAATTGATAATGGAACTGCCTTTCATTCAAAGAGCTCTTTGATTCAAGGCTCACTATGAAAATATAAGCGGGTGTTGAGAATATGTACTTAAGTAGTGTACTTAAGTACAATTTCAATGTATATTGTTGACAGTTCTGCTGTGTAAGTGGCTGTGTCATACCTGACCTCTGCCTCACCTACCTCTATTAAGCTTAACATTGATAAAAAGATGCTAAATTGGATGTGAATAGAAAGGATGTATGTTTCCTTCTTTAATGTTTCAGGCATATGAAACCAGGCATGTGAAACTAGATAGAACATTCTGAACTTTGACCTATACACACACACATTTTAGATGGTGTAATAAAACTGTAAAAGTTCCAGCTATCATTCTAGAAAGGCGCACAGGATGCAGGCGACTTACGCACAGATTAAAATCAACTTCCTGGGCCAGCGAATCGTAGAGACAAGCTGCCCATATTTGTCTCTGTTAATAAATGAAGTCTCTGTTAATGAATTAAAGTTTAAAGTTTGCATATTTGAAATTGAAATGTTTAAAGAAAATAATTTGATTCTAAAGTCATGGCATTGACAATGTGTTCTGCTTTCATGAAAAATGTTCATATTCCCTCTCTTTAAAATTGCATATCATTACTATAAGTTTGTATTTGTTTAATTTTTAAACCTTACTTTTTTTAATGTTCAATAATTAAAAGTTGAACAGTTGTGACCTCCTTCTGACTCAAAGAGAGAAAGGGGGATGACCCATGATGAAGAGAGGGAGGAGGAAGAAGACTATAAAGAAATATGGAGAAGAAGGAACGGGACGGCTTGAGGAGATTTGACTTGTTGCTATTGTATTTTAACTTGGTGTCTTTATTATTTTTTAAGGATTCTTTTAATCCTCAATTTTTTATAAAACCTTAATAAAACCGGTTTGTACTTTGTACACTTCGACCCAAACTCCTGGTCTCTCTCTCATTGTTTCTGAAGGTATCTGCTTGGGCTTAGAGTGAGGTAAGAACACCCTTCCTTGGAAAAGGCTGAAATTAGTTGATCATTTGGATTTAAATTGTTTAAGGGGGAATAGAAACTCTGCTAAGGTTAAACTATAGTTTCATATTGGTCACTGTGGTTGAGGTGGTTTTGATGAATGTTGAAATATGAAATATGCTCTGCCGATGTGGTAATGTCACTGCTGTGATATGAAATATGTGACTCCGGCTGCTGTGACATTACGGTGGCCGGCAGGTGCAAACGCGGAACAACGGCCCAAAACGCATACATAAGCAGGAAACACCTGCAAATAATGAAATGAAAAACAAACAAACCCTGAAAACAAATACAACCAAAAAACGCTGCATTTACAGAAACGATGCAAACTAAATACAACACACAAACCCCGGAAACAAACGCAACAAAAAAAAGCCGCAAATACCAAAACGATATACAAAGTCCAAAGCACGTACAAATCCTAAAACACATACAAAAAAACAACATTCCGGAAGTGCTCCAGGCCTCTAGGGGGCATAGAGAGAACGAACAAGAGTGATGGAAATCGGGAGGAAAAAAAGTTCATTTTAAGGTGGAGAAAGATATAAGAGGGTAAGTTTTGTTTTTATACATAGAGCGTCATATTTATATATGCTAGCGTTAGCGTGCCTCAACTACTACACCAGCTGAGGAGAGGAGAGAGCTTCACGTGAAGAGAAAATAAAGTGAGGAAGAACATTGTTAAAAGAGATGACAAATCAATGCAGGCAAATAACACGGGCAATTCAACTGATGAGGCACTGCTGCTCCGCTCGCCGGGGGACCTGAGTGAGGGATGTTGCAGGGCCGGCTGTGGGCCACGGTGTTCCTTGGGTCTGTCTGAAGCGAATCCCGGTACGGAGGCCGCAACCTGTCCTCTGTGGAGGAACCACTTTCTCTCCCCTTGATGGCTGTCAGCTTGGGCACCGCCCTGTAAACCACTTCCCCCACCCTTCTCCATTACTCTGCCAAGGCCCACCCACCGGGCTGTCAGTTTTGGCACCGGCCCTTTCTTGCGTTGGGAGCTGTAGACCCAAACAGCGTCCCCAGCCCAGAAATGCTGCCCTCTTGTCCGGGTGGCATTAGTGCGCTTCTTCTACCCCAGCACTTTTCTGCTGCTGCGGCAAAGGCGTGAGCGAATCACGCGGTCCTGAAGCTCCGGGCGTATCAGGCCCTGGAAGGCGTGTCCAGGGGAATCGTTGCTTTCAGCAGAGCTCAATATGCCAAATCTATCAGCAGGGGGTTCGCAGCTCTCTCCCCAACATGAGGAGGGGAAGGAGAACAGGCTAGAGGACTCGTGGACTGCAGACATGCCATGAGCCCAGGGGCAGGATGCTCGTCCCACTCGCGCTGTTTGTGTTGACGTGAGGTTGCCAGCTGTTGTCCTATAGGCATATGACCTCTCGACTAGTCCGTCGCTCTGAGGGTCGCAAGGGGAAGGTGCGTGTTTTGGCTTCCAGTGGTGCACATGGAGCAAACACCCGGGGAATCAAATTCTCCCCTGGTTTACGTGCAGGGTCTCCGGTACTCCATGCCGGCCACCAAGGCATCTGTGACTGTCTCTGCTTCTTGTCAGGGAGTGCATACGCTCTGGATCATTTGGTGAAATAGTCTCATGGCCGTGAGCACGTAGCGGGTGACCCCTGTTCGACGAAGGTAGAGGACCCACCACATCCACCCGCTACTCTCTCCATCGGCCCCCCACGGGAACACTGTTGGCAGTGGAGCATGGGAACACCATGGGGGACCCTTCCGAGCATACACGGTCAGCAGGCGCCCGGCGGACAGTGAGTCTCTCGACATCCTCCGGCACTGCCTCCCCCAGTAGCAGCCGCGACGAAGGTGCCGAGCCGTTTATCTTAGTGACGCCAAAGTGCCCAGGAACCTGGGCGCGTCATGCATGGCCTTGAGTACGGCCGCTTGCAGACCCCTCGGGACCCACCACTGCCACCTCCTCTCCTCCGTGCTGCTCCTTCACGCCCGCATGTAAACGCCTGACCACAGGCGTGAGCCTCAACTGCTGACAACAGCCCCCTGGTCGCTTTAGAGGCACAGCACTTCCTCCCACGGTGGCCGCTGCTGCGACTCACCCACTGCAGTACAGGCTGTAGAACAGCGTCCAGCTCCTGCTGTTGCTTCCACCACGCCCCGTCCACTGACAGGAAGCTCCAGCGACCACCTCTTCCACTTGCCTGCGCGCACAGACGACGTCCTCCTCGCAGCACTCCTTTTGAATGGTCTCTCTCCTCTCGCAGTAGTGCATTCCGCCAGCAGCCACACGGGCGGGCGGGAGAGAGCATCCGCCATTTATTGTGGCGCACGCCCGAGGCCCGGTGCTCCACTCCTGAAGTCGAACGCTTTGCGAAGCTCTTCTTGCCACCTGCGGACCCTGCCCTTCGGCTCTTGAACGTCATGAGCCACTTTAATGCAGGTGATCGTCCTCACCGTTGAGACGCCTGACCACACAGGTAGTATTTAAAGTGCCTGATTGGACAGCAACCACTGCCAAAGTTCCCTGCGAGTGACACAGTATCGTCGCTCTGCTTTGTGAACGCCCGGCTGAAGTATGCCACCCCACCCGCTCCCCTCTGAGTAGTCTGTGAGAGCACTCCACCTACACCCACTCCACTAGCGCTGTGTCCAGGGTGAACGGCAGACTGGGATGGTGGGACGAGAACGGGGACTCCTCAAGGCTACACCGATAGGCTGTGCAAACGCTGCGTGAATTGCTCAGACCACAGGAATCCCTTTCTTCTGCAGCAGCTGAATCAAGGTGCAGCCGGCAGAAGCTGAACCCATACAAACTTCCTGTAGTACGAAGCCAGGCCCAGGAAGCTCTTCAGCTGTTCTGGTACGAGGATTTGCCAAACCCGCGCGCCTGCACTTTCTCTTGCAGGGGTGCCGATGCCCTCACCCCCCACTTTGTGCCCAGGAGTGACCTCTCTCCACCTGTCTTCTTCGACCATGACTACCGGAACGGCCACGGCTGTCGGAGGGCTCGCATGATGTCTGCCGCAGGCATGCCTGCACTGGCCTCGTCGCAAGCCTGCTGACGAGCAGGGGAAGCGGCGAGGCGACACCTTGATGGACGTGCGTCCCCCGATCAATCTTGTGTTCTACAGATGCGTTCGGCCCACCTCCTCCTCCTCACGACCAAAACTGCCCGGAACTCTGCAGCAGCTGCCACAATTGCTCTTGCTGCTTGGGATTTAGGCGCCACAGTTCTTCCTCCCACCCTCCAATACTGCAGACGGAGCCATCTCCACCCAAGTCTAGGTAACTGAGGGCTGCGATCGGGTGGCACCGTCCGGGGGTGACCGGTGCGAACTGTCTGAGTGGGTCACCGTGGATACGGAAAGGAGGAGGATTTTCCTCCGTTCCTAGAGTACTCACAGTGTGTTGTAGGGGTCTCCCCGCAGGTTCAGCAGGACGTGGATACGGGTCATAGTTGAATCAGACGGCTCTCCCCATGGAACACTCACTGGCCTGCAGAAAATCCAGATGGCAAGCCAGACGCCCTCCAAAAAGATCCGGGACCCAGAATACACGGTCCGGTACTCTGCCGTCGTATCCAGACGGGGTGCTGCACTTCAACTCCCCCCACCGACACAGTCAGCATGCCTCTTCATTTCATAGGCACCAGCTCCCTCGTGTCTGTGCGGAGACGCACCGCTGTCGGCTCCAACATGTCCACTGGGCAACACCTCTGGTCGTTCACTCGGTTACTGTAGAGCCTGGTCCACCAAGCGTGCAGGCACCCCTGCCCATCGACAGGGTACATAACAGGCAATGTCCGCGCACCACCAGCACGCCCGCCGCGATGGCAGTGGCTCCAAGTCCTGTGCCGTCATCTCTTCAAGCGAAGGCGTAGCGTCTGTTCCCTGCTGTGACTGCCGGCTCCTGCCTCTGAATGTCTGTGTTGCTGACCCATAAACTGTGGTTTGGTTGAGGAGTTTTTGGGCTGTGGCTCCGCATCTTCCCCTTTTCATGCGAACCCTCTGTCTATTTTCCCTGGTCCGGCTGTGCCTTGGGCAGTCCTCTGGCAAATGCCGGCTGACCACACCCCCGGCAGACCCTGGTACTTGTCCGCGTTGTTTGGCTGCAAGAACAGCCCTTATACATTTCCGTCATCTCGGTACCCATTTGCAGGCTTCTCCTCGCCTGTCTGCTCTTCACAGCCTGGGTGGACCGGTCTCCGTCTCCTCGCAGCTACACTCCGACACATCCCTCTCTCTCCTACAGCCTATCTCCAAGGCTGTGCGGCAAGAGGGCGGATGCTGCAGCTGTACACTCGATCCCTGAAGTTCCGCAGGGAGGAGAGCGCGTGATGAAGTTGGATCATCGTGCCAGCTCACTTGGCACTCCGGGCGTCAGGCTTTCCCTCATATACGCCGCGCGACGCAGCGTCTCCCAGGACTTGCCTACAGCTGTTACTCAATTGTTCCGAGCAGCTCGGTGGCGGATATTCTGTCCGAAACCGCCTCTTCAAAGCCCCGCTACCGCTTCATAGTTGTGCCGTCCTCAGGCTAAGCAGTAGCAGACATGACAGCGCCTCATCCGTGATGCGCACAAAGCTAGCTGTAGTGCTTTGGGTCTTCTACTGCCACCCCCCGGCTATGGCAAGCAGTTCAAATTGGCATGGAAAGCCTCTCAGTCAGCCTTACCCCGAGTACTTGGTGTCGCTTCACGACACTGGGGCTGCTACCGGGTTGATGGGGCGCCGCGCATGTTGTACATCGCGTTCGGTTTTGGCGCGAGTGTACGCAGCTGAAGAAGGCGACATTCCGCGTCTCTAGCCGCCTCACCGCGACCCCTCGGCGCCTCTCCGCCTCTCGTGCCTTCACAAACTCCCCATCATGTCCTTGACCACCCCCGATGCTCGGTCTTCCTCTCCATCCCTACTTTCCTGCTTCATTTCCCCATCTTGCTGGAACTTTTCCATCTCCGCTAGAGTTTACCGCTAGCTCCGGGACGCCGTTACGAACACCCGTCCGGATAGACGTCCTCCCGTTCGAAAAGTCACTTCTGGACCCAGCTGTTTCCAGGTTTTAAGCCATGTCTCAGTTAAAAAAATCAAGGGTTGTGAGATTAAATGAGACAGGTTAACCTGGGGGAACAGCTGGTGTCAGAAGTGACTTTTCGAACGGAGGACGTCTATCCGGAAACGGGGTCGTAAGCTGCGTCCACGGAGCTAGCAGGTAAGCTAGCGGAGATGGAAAAAGTTCAGGAAGATGGGAATGAAGCAGGAAGTAGGATGGAGAGGAAAGAAGGAGATGAGGGTGGTCAAAGGACGATGAGTGGGAGTTGAAGGCACGAGAGGCGGGATGGAGGAGCGCCTGAGGTCGGCGGTCGAGGATGGCTAGAGAGCTGGAGGGGGAATGTCGCCTTCTTCAGCCTGCAGTTTCGCGCGCAAAACGAGCGGTGATGTAAACAGACGAATGGCGCGCCCATCAACCGGTAGCAGAGCGCCGTGTCCGTGAAGACACCCAAGTAACTCGGGTAAGGCGAACTGAAAGAGGCTTGTCCTGATGCACCATTTGAAGCTGCTTGCACAGTGCCGGGTGTAGGTCGGTAGGAGACCAAAGCACTACAGACTAGCTTTGTGAGCCTCCAACGGATGAGGTCTGTCATGTCTGCTAACTGCTAGCCCTGAAGGACCGGCACAATATGAGCAGGGTTAGCGGGGGCTTTGAAGAATTGGCGGTATTGGACAGGATGTTCCCGCCAGAGCATGCTCCGGAACAAATTGTGGGAGTAACAGCTGTAGGAAGTCCTGGGGGGAGGACGCTGCGTGCGCTGGCTAATGAGGTGGAGAGCCTGACGCCCGAGTGCAGCGTGAGCTGGCCACGGTGTATCAATTCTCAGGGGCTCTCCTCCCTGTGACTTCAGGTAGAGTACAGCTGCAGCATCCGCACTCCTTGCAGGCGGCCTTGGAGATGAGCTGTGGAGAAGAGAGATGTGTGAGTGTAGCTGCGGAGGAGCAACGGATGCCGGTACCACCTGCTTGAAGAGCTGCAGGGAGGAGAGCCTGCATGGGTGTACCGAGATGACGGAAGAATGATAAGAGGCTGTTTCTTTGCAGCCAACCACGCGGAACAAGATACCAGGTCGGCTGGGGGTGTGTCAGCCGGGGACATTTGGCCAGAGACTGCCCCAAGGCACGCCGGGAACCCAGGGAAAAGACGAGGGTCCGCATAAAGGGGAAAGATGCGGAGCCAAGGCCCAAAAATCCTCAACCAAACCCCAGTTTTATTGTCATCAACACGAACAGATCAGAGGAGGAGCCCGGCAGCACAGGGCAGGGGGACCAGACGCTACGCACTCCTGAGAAGATGACGGCACAGCTTGGAGCTGTCATCGCGGTGGGCCGTGCTGGTGGTGGGGATTCCTGTTATGTCACTGTCGATGTGGAAGGGTGCCCTGCAACTGCAATTGTGTGGGCACCAGCTCTACAGTAACCGAGTGAGACCAGAGGTGTTGCCACAGTGGACTATGTTGGAGGCCGACAGCGGTGCGTTCCGCACAGTCACAGGAGAGCTGGTGCCTATGAAAGGAGAGGCATGCTGACTGTGGTCGATCGTGTTGGGGCCGTTGAAGTGCATGCGCACGTGTGGATTAGCGGTATGGACGTCGCTAACTCCGCGCCGCGTGATATTCTGGGTCTGGACTTTTTGAGGCGTCTGGCTTGCCATCTGGATTTTCTAGCAGCACAGAGCCTTTCCATTGGCCGGCGGCGAGAGCCCGAAGGTGATCACACTCATGACCCGTATCGAGGCGTGGCACTGACTTCATCTCGCGAACCTGCGGGGGAGACGCCCCTACACCACTGTGAGTACTCTAGTAACGGAGAAAATCCTCCCTCTTTCCCTTATCCACGGCGCCCACTCAGGACAGTTCCGCACCGGTCACCCTCCGGAGCGGGTGCGACCCGTCGCACGACCCCTCCCGCTCTGGTTACCCTGGACTGGGTGGAAGAGGCCTCCGTACGCGAGGTAATTGTGGATGTGTGCAGGAGAGAAGCAACGGGTGTGGCCAAGGACGGCATAAGAATTCCCCAAGCAGCAAGCGAGCAATCTGTTGCAGCTGAACTCTAGAGGTCCAAGTGGGCAGTTGTGGTCAGGTGGAAG
>NW_011342792.1:108596-117306 GCF_000735185.1 Notothenia coriiceps | reverse complement strand
ACACAGGGGCACCATGTGAACACAATCAAGTAAACACTTAGGAGCGAACAGGTAGGAGGGAACACACACAGACAGGAAACCAAGGACAGATCTAAACAAGACAAAACACAACGCAGACAGAAAACAAAAGACAGATCTAGACAAGACAAAACACAACACAGACAGATCGTGACAGTTAGACTTCATTAAGCATCAGGAAAACACATGTTATCAGCTTCAAGCCCGGGAAGAGAAGACCGGAGGGAAAACAGTACGTAAGGTTAANTAGGTAACATAAGATAAGAATAAACAAGTTTAAATTATTTGTTATTGGTTAGGGAGCTGTATACTTTTCAATAATACAAACATCTTTAGAATATGATCTCAACCAATAACAAATAATTTAAACTTGTTTATTCTTATCTTATGTTACCTAGTTAGCATTCTATCTTTTCATTTATGCATATGTGTCACGATCTGTCTGTGTTGTGTTTTGTCTTATTTAGATTTTTCCTTGGTTTCCTGTCTGTGTGTGTTCCCTCCTACCTGTTTACTTGATTGTGTTCACATGGTGCCCCTGTGTTTTCTCCTCCCTCCTCACCTGTCTCTTGTTTCGTTGAATAGTCTTGTGTGTATTTAAGTTCTGTTTTTGCTGTCTGTCATTGTTGGTTTCTCGTTTGTCTGAGACTGTGTACTCAGAGTAGTGTTCTATTTTTTGTCACCGACAAACCTTGAAATAAAGGTATTTTTCTCTGTTCAATCTGCATTTGGGTCCTGCCTGTTTCACTAACGCTAACAGAAGAAACCAACCAATGATGGGCCCAGCAGATCCTTTTGAGCTGGAATTACTCAGTTTTTCATTTTCTTTGGCTGGCTGCTCTGATAGGTGGAGGGGAGAGTCCAGTGTTCAGCAGCGAGAGGCTGCTCTGGCTGAGGCGCATCAGATGGCTATGGAGAAACCATGCTTGGTGAAATTCTTACCTGGCTGGATTTTGGACTTCCTCTCGGTTTGTGATTCCCGGCCTTTTAGCTCCAGGCGTGCTGTCCCCCTGCCTCCCGGTTCCCAGCCTGACACATACGTCTCGGCGTGTTCCGTCTGGAGTCAACCTGTGCTCCTTCCCCAGTTCCTGCTCCTGTCCAGGAGCCGTTCTCTGGAACTCGTCTGGCTTTTGGAGGTCCACGGAGCCTCTAAAAGGCTCCTAAGAGAGGGAGTCGCAAGTCCAGGCTAGCAGCCAGAGCCCCAAGAGTCATGGTTCCGGCCCCAGTTATGGCCCCAGCAGCCATGGTTCCAGCCTCATTCCTGGCCCCAGCAGCCATGGTTTCGGCCCCAGTTCTGGCCCCAGCAGCCATGGTTCCGGCCCCAGTCCCGGCCCCAGCAGCCATAGTCCCTCCTCTAGTCCCTCCTCTAGTCCCTTCTCTAGTCCCTCCTCTAGTCCCATCTCTAGTCCCATCTCTAGTCTCCTCTCCAGTCCCTCTTCTAGTCCCTTCCCTAGTCCTTCCTCTAGTCCCTTCTCTAGTCCCTTCTCTAGTGCCGTTGGCGGTTCCGCTGGGGGTCCTGCCAACTACTCTTCTGCCGGGGGTCCTACCAACCCTATGTCCTGTGCCGTTGGAGGTCCCGCCGACTACTCTCCTGCCGGGGGTCCTGCCAATCCTATGTCCTGTCCGGTTGGGGNGGCTGCAAGGCATTGTGGGGCAGCATTTTCTCCTCTCCTTTCGGTAAGGGAGGTCCAGTGGTTCCTAAGCTAAAGGAGGTTATAAAGGAAGTTTGAAACCTCCTTTCCTATCATTCTAGAGAATTCGAACGGCACTTATCATGGCTGCCACTGAGGGACTTCCGGGTAATTTCCCTCCGTTAGGAAGGTTCCTAAGCTAAATGGACTATTCGACTTCAGCCTGAGACTGTGTACTCAGAGTAGTGTTCTATTTTTTGTCACCGACAAACCTTGAAATAAAGGTATTTTTCTCTGTTCAATCTGCATTTGGGTCCTGCCTGTTTCACTAACCCTAACAATATGTTACTAATCACTCCCCTTTTAAACTGTTTTTTTTTACTGTCCTATCGTACACATTGGAATGATTTCTTACTTGATCTATATTAAATAGATAAAGGTGTGCTCTCCCTAGCTCTCCCTCTCTCTCTCCCTCCCTCCCTAGCTCGCTCGCTCTCTCTCTCTCCCTCTGTCTCGCTCGCTCACAGAGGCTGTGTTCTCCTCCGTGGCGATGACGGCTTGCGATAAAAAAAAAAATTAACATATTTGTAACGGGATTTCGAAAAGTGCGCGGGACATGTCCCCCCTGTCCCCATTGGAAATTACGCCATGCGTCAAGTGCAATAAATAAATATATATGCAAGTTTCAACACACACAGTAAAGCTCTGCCCCTCATGTGTTGTATAGGCTGGCATGACTAGACTAGACTGCGGGCGACTAAGTGCCCCGGCACCATGTTGGCTACCCTCTTGTACTAGACTCTTTCTCTTCTGATTATAGACCGACCAATGTTATTACGTTAAACTTGCCTTCTACTTTTGTCTCATTTGCAGCGATAGATCTTCAGTGTCTGCCTTTCAGTGCAGACAAAGATATTGATAAGTGCCTGACAAAAGAAATCACAACGGGAACCTCCTTGCCTCCTCGACCAGCAGCACACTTTGTTTCTCTGCTCTCTTGTGGAGCCCACGTCCTCATCGGTGTGGAAGACACACACGCTGACTGAGTAATGGAAAAGTACCTAGGAAGTTACGCAATGCAAGAAAGTCTGAGTTGTTTATATGCCTCCTGTATATCAATATTCACATCCTACAGCATGCGTTGTCCCAGTAGAGGTCAAAGACTGCAAAGAACTACGACTATTACGTTTTTTTCTCCTTTTGACTATCGGCCAGTAAACCTCTGTCTGGAACACTTTTAAGAGCTGTGGTTCTTTGTCTTCATCCTCTCAAAATAAATCAGCCTCCGTTTATTATTACAGAAATCCATAAATCATTCAGTGGATTTTGGTAAGTCGCTACCCTCATTTGCCATTTTTAGAAGTCAGAGCTATTTCTGGGCCATCACTTACGCAGCTTGTATTAAAATTAAATAATTCAGGGGAAGGAGGGATGAGTGATAAGGAAAATGGAGTGAAGCTGTAACTTGTTATGCAGAACATCCATCCATGAAGACAGGCATAAACTCTCATCTGAATTGTTACTATTTCCTAAGTTTGCAATTTGGTATTTTGATGTTTTTACACAGAATCACTGCAAAAGCCACACTTTAATGTAGTCTGAGTAAGAACACTTTCGTCCTCAGACAAGCCAGCATCTAAACACGGCACTCCCTATTATTTAAAGAATGTATTGTCTGCATCAAGTTAAGCAAAGAAAATATTTATTTGGGTTATGGTTCATTTTAAACAGGTGCTGATACAGCCACCCCAAATTAGGGTTAGGGTTCAAAAGAAGGCCAACCTTGTCAATGTTCGTAGAGTTGAGTAAGTGCCTCCTGTATATTTGCATCTGACATTCACTTATTAACAAGATCAATTATTGACATTTAGATCTATAAGTGTCCATCTGTCTGAAAGTCTGGACATATTTAAAGCTCCTCAACCTGTCTCCGCTGCATTATCAATGAACCTTTTTCATTTATTCAGTAGTCATTTTATCAATGTCAAGAATCCTCAGAAATATCCGTCCTTTGATGATTTGAATGAAATAATATGATATATTCTCAGTCATCACCGAGTCACTTCTTTTGAACACTTTGATAGAAGACGGATTGAAAAGAGAGTATTGCAATAATTGTATTCAGTTTCGTCCTTTTAAGAGCAGTCGGTCACGAGCACCGGTTACACCAACCTTGCATCCTTAAAAAAAACGTTTGTGTGTGTCCAATGTCAAACTTTTGTAAAGAAATGCGATACCACCCAAATTATATTTTTTTGTCAAGATGATAAGGAAGATGTTTTTAATTAAAAATGTGACTCTGCATGTCACAAGATTGTCATGCTACTCATTTATTGGCAACTCCATTTGCTGATGAATATAATGTGATATGATTGAAAGCCCCTGACTAGTTACTGAATGGACCTTGGGGTTTCTCAGTTGCCTTTTCCAACGTCAAGAATGAATTGCAAGTGTAATATAACACCATCAATAGAGACTACCATGGGTGTCAAACTCAAATACACAGTGGGCCAAAATAAAAAAAATGGGTACTAGTCGAGGGCCGGACTGGTTCAATGTTTATTGCAGAACTTATTGAAATGAACTTATTGCACATATTAAACCTGGAACTAACAAAGCTTAAATGATTGCCTATAAAAACAACATTAAACATTAAATAATCAGTTGCATTCATTTCTTATGGCTCTATCTGCAGCTTTTCCAGAGTCATTTCTTATGATTACATTTTTCCACAGGCCAACAACAGCTTCAACAAAACAATTTCCCTCAAAGAGAAACCCAAACATGCCCTGTTGTCCTGAGAGAAAAAGTGCAGAAGGAAACCTCCATTAAACTCAGTGTGCTGCTCTGTGATGCTAGTTCAGATACTTGGCATCTCATCTTGGGTGCAAGGTCGTCAATGTTTGGGCTCAGGCTCTGAGCTGAGGAGACCCTCAGGATGGAGTGAAGGTGTGCGTGCAATATACCGGCGGGCCAGATCTAAAAGTGATTAGAAATTATCCTGCGGGCCGAAATTAAATCCTCCAAGGGCCTGATTTGGCCCCCGGGCCTTGAGTTTGACACATGTGGACTACACTGTCAAAAATGGCCAAGGAGCTCAAAACTCTCTGTCAGTTTAAAAAAAGTGAGCATTATAATCTTAACAAATGTCCCATGTGTTGAAAAGCTCTTGCATTAGATTGTAACACCACTTTGGTCGATCCACAGATGGCAAACAAATAGCCATATGTTCGTGGTATTCGATCAAGTAAGATTTCTTTAGCTTTGTTTTTGGTGGGGTTTGTTAAAGTCAACGACATAGGGTTCGGCAGCACTACTCTATAATACATGTTGAGATTAACCTTCAGATTTATTCATTTTTTACATCATCATTCTTTCATCACTTAGTCGAGGGTAACACCTTGAATTTTTACCATATCAGGCTCCAGTTTGGCAGCTCGTATAGCTCAAAACCAAGCCTTTTTCAAATGGACTGTCACATCCCTAAAATTACATTACATTACCATTAATATGGCATTTTTTCTCCCAAGGTGTAAATGTTTCCTGCAAGCACTCTGGGAAGAGGTTGAATTAATTATTACTTCATTTTGGAGTCGGAAACACCTAACTCTTTGAATTTAAAATCCTTACATCTTGCTTTTTTTGTTGGTTCGCTAACTATCTGTTCAGTTACAGCCAGTGTTGTTTTATAAACGGAAACGTTGTGTTGTTATTGTCTGTTTTTAGACGTCAGGCATGTCACATTTGTCCCTGTGAATATCGGATAATTGGATAATTTCATGAAGGGATTTGAAGAGTTGTACCTTATTACCCAGTGCAAAATGAGTGATTTTCCATTACTATTCACTGAAAGCTGAATAGAAATGTCCCTGTTCATTATATGCTTAACATTATAGTGTTGAAAGGGGTAAGTTGAAAGTGTAGCGACTTCTAACACTTCCCTTTTTTATTCCCTGAGACTTAAGACATTTCCGAAAGGAACCATTTCTTTCTTCAAGGAGAAAACTTCAAAAAAGTTATAGAAATATGTTCTATCTCTGATCTTAATGTGTCCTATACTGCATAATATGTCTGTGGGTAATCTCAAACTGTTATTAACTCAGAGACATGTATTACACCCCTGGCTGTGTCTTGATGACCTGCTTGATGGCCTGTAAAGCCATTTTACTTCACTTATCCAACAGAGAGATAATTGTTAGCCCACAGCATTCATTAATATTTTTCTCCATAACATTTTGAAACTATAATAACCGGTTAAAGTAAATATCTTACAATATAATCGTAGAACCGATCAACCTAAAACGATAAAAACAAATCCACCGTAGTTTTTCATTCTTGGTCTCATCAAAATCTGGGGAAGAGGAAGTAATGTGTTTAAATGTTTCAGCAGCCACTGAACGGACATGATTTCATGAAAATGCAGCACAAACATAACACAAGCCTTTAGCCCCACATGTCTTGGGTAAAAAGAGAATTGTTGGTGCCTACTAGGGTTGCCAGAAACTGACCATGATCAAAATCGATTATTCGGCAGCCCTGGCGAATAATAATTCGACCGACCGATCCGACACCCCCCCCGCGGGAGAGAAAAAAAAAACTCAGACAAAAGGATTTCCGTTGTTTGTTTCATTTAACTTCCTTTGGACTTGTAAGTTCGCAAGGCCTTTTTTTAGGCCTTGATCTTGATCAAGTGCTTTGGAAAGGGTGGGGGAAAAGTTCAGAGCACGATCTCTCGTCCCTGAGAGGTACCAAAATCCTTTTTGAAGGGTAAAGACCCTATAGGAGTAAGGTGGTGGTTGGTTGAGGCAAGTTCGAGGCACGATCTCGAAAAGTCAAAAGTCTTGGCCAAGAAGCCAAACATCCGAGCCCGAGAAACGTGTGACGGGTCTCAGGCTGAACACGACGCAAGTAACCAGTAGCAAACGCAGGAACCTGCATTGGCAAACGCAAACGGACCGAAGTAGTTTTCGGTTTGGCGCGCCTTTGGGGAGTGTCGACTTGGCCCTGTTGTTGTTGTTACCCGGCTAACACGGAGGTCGAAGGAGACATGGAAGAAGCCTTTCTGGTCTAAAGGGTCATCCATCGACCCAGAAGAAGTCACCTGTGACGACGAACAATTCAAAGAGGTTAGCAACCCATGTTGACCTAATTTTGCCGGTCGAAAAACAACAACCAAGTCCGTTCAACTAGGGGCGGGGACGGGGGGCCGGAGCTGCATTCGCACTGCATACGTCCACGAAAACGGAGGACCAGGCCCTGGTTAAAAGACCACGAACCTTTGTTGACCTAAGCCTCGGATTACTCCGACGAGGCCGACGCCACAATTGTCCTTTTGGGCCCACGAAATTTTTCGAGGTTCGAGGTTTTGGCCGGGGGACTTTGGTGGGGCAACCCACACCTTACTTCCAGACTAACCCGACCCGCCTACGTTGTTGCCGGGGCATTTTCTGGATTTTTTTACAAAACACTTCGGCGGTAAATAATAGGAGAGTAACGTACATAATAGTAAAAGATGGACTTCGGTCAGGGTTGCGGCCCCTGAAGCCCACCGTCATAGGGCACTTCAAGCAAACGCCGACGGTCGTTTGGGTTTCGTTCGCCTTCCTTCCCCTTCTTCACCTGCAAGTCGCCGAAGTAAACGGATTGGGATGGAGTCCCTGATAAGGCACACTTACGCTTAGCCGAGAAATCAAAACTACTTGATTCGAAACTTAATTGTTCAGCCGTTTAATGGACCACACTTTCGCGGATACAGGTCATGTTAGGATTCATATTTGTGTTGATTATTACGTGGGTAACCTAGGTGTCGACACCAAATGCGGAGGTAGGAGCCCTCCGTAGTCGGGGAAAGGGAAGTGTGTTATAACAATTATGGGCGGATTGTCGGGCAGTGGGACGCCGAAAGATGACCCCTTTACCGTAGTGCAACGTGAATGCTTTCCTGTGAAGTTTGCCCGAGTAAGAAATTTGTAGTTTGTAGATAAACAATAGCGTCGTACCCTGATCGTCAAGACTTGGTGACACCATAGGTCGACCCACACTCAATTGAGTTGTACTAATTACCCCCTATATTACACCTTTAGAGAGATTTGTGAGTCTCTTTCCAGTATCTCTTAATCGGATACGATTCGTTCAAAATTCACAGATTTATAATTTGGTGGGACTGCACGTCAATGGAGAGTATTGGACAGGGTGGTAGTTAGTCGGGTTGTTTCGTCCACCGGTGTACGAGGTAGCCGAGACCCCGGGAAGGAAAGAAAGAGGGAGGACCTAGTGGTCAGTCGGTCACCTAGAACACCGGTAGGACAGGTGACCGGTTTGAGGTAGAAGTAAAGAGTGAGACAGTGAAAGAGATGAGGTAGAAGGGGTGAGTAATCGCAAAATCTCGCTGATGAACCAGCCATAGGTAGAAGTGTCAATGGAGGTATGAGGAAGAAAGAGTAAGTAAAGTTAGGGATTTTTGATATTGGGTCAGACAGATAAAGCGAAGAGTCGTAATGGAAAGGAAAGATCCGGTGACGGTCGAGTTACTTCTGTTAGGAAAAGACTGTAATAGTGATATAGGAAGGTTTACATCTGTGGTAATACTGTAAACTGTTCGAATTGTCATTATTTTCGCGAGCAAAACTTCTTGTCTATGTAATATAGTAGTCGATTCAGAGATAGCATTTCCCATCATCTCCGTGATCCCTACGGTCACTTAATAAGCTAATAAGCAATGTCAGAGGTATTAGCTTATAATAAATTTTTTAGATAAATGATAAATATATACTAAACATAATATATAATACAATAAAAAAAAAAAAAGAACCCCCGTAATTAAGTGGTTGTTAATCCTAATTACGATTATTTTCCATTATCATAATTATTAACATTTACCCCGGTAACCAGTGTGGTGGTTCAAACAGAATGACATTTGACCCTCCTTCGGACCGGCACGTCTCGTCCGTGACGCCGACGTCGCACACACAATGTGTGACTGGGGCGGGGGTGGGGGGGAGAGGGAGTGTGCGACGCTGATTTCTACTTGTTTTGCCGTCCATTTTTCTCAAGGAGGAGCA
>NW_011342792.1:103004-108551 GCF_000735185.1 Notothenia coriiceps | reverse complement strand
ACTTCATTCAACCAACCCAACACTTAACCAAACTCTGGGGAGTTTAGGACTTCCACGAGGACGCTCAGTGTCGAAATACTTCAGAGAGTGTAGTCCCTGTGACGAGAATAATAAAGTAATAACTTCAGTCGTTAAAATCTCCAAACAATGTTTATTCCCCACATACAGAAAAAGACACTACAGTCGTACCATATCTGTTAAAGATAACTTACAGGTATTAGATGATCGATGGCTACTGCCATATTTGCAAAATTTGCCTGTGATCCTTGACAAGGTGCATGTTTCAGGCTTATCAGCTATCTATTAACAACAGGAGGGGTCACAAACCTAAGACCAGCTGTTAAATAAAGCTCTTCTGACCTTAGCTGGCATTTGGGTATATATATTAATGCTGCCCATTATGGGCACAAGCAATTTTCACCCATTTATTAATTATATGTTTTACATTTGAGTGTTTCCTATCCCCTAAACCTCCAGGGATGTACACAGTTTAATACTGGCAACTGCTTATTATGGGAAATACGAAAACGTCTTTTAAAACTACAACTCCCAGTAGAGACGTGCCATAGATAGAGAACATGTTGCGAAACACAATAGCCAGCATGTGTAGTTCTGGGGACCGGGTGGGGGAGGGGGGGACGCGGTGGACCCGTTCAAATCCAGTTTTGGACAGTCTGCCGTGGTTCCATCCCATTTCAAGTGCTGTTCGACGCTCGGCGTAACCCTCGGAGCACACTCTCCAATCACAGAGCTTAAGGACTATCACAGGGTTTGTCAAGCGAAGCGGAGAGAATACTTACTTCCGGGTGTAATATTGTCTAAAGCAAATGAGCTGCTCCGACCCTCGGTCCTGACGGACTCCAACTTGTGTTTATTAATCAAACAAATAAATAAACACAAGTATAATTATGTGTTATTGTTGAGTAAATGGAGAAGTGCACAGGGGAAAATAACGTAGGCTATCTATGCCACAATTTTAGATGCAGATTTTGTTAACTAATACGTTTGCGCTGTGTACCAACACTATACATTGACGGGGAAAGGGGCAGGCCAATAAAGATAACACCATTAAACAGTTACACAACATAACAGGAAAAAAATCGATAGCAGCGTCCCTAGCAACAAGTAAACAAGTAGTTTAATAATAATAAAAGACTTTAAGAAAAAGGCATTTAAACCGTCATTAAAAAGCAACACAATCTACCTGCCAATTGCATACTACTCTAAAACGTGTAATGACGTGGCTTTAATCAGTAGCTGGTTTGGGTTAAAAATCTGTCGTAAGTACTACGGGTTAAACAAAAAATCAAATTATACTGCTGTTTCTGGTTTAGTTTATACGACGGGATATATTTAGTAGGGCCGGGACTCGATTAAAAAAAAATTAATCTAATTAATTACAGGCTTTGTAATTAATTAATCGCAATTAATCGCATTTTAATCGCGCATATACAATATTTTGACCCTGAGAAACAGCTGAGAAGCAATTTTTTTCCATGGATTTTAGTATCCATTGAATAATGACTGAATACATAAGCTTAAGCAACAAAACATTTTTATTTTTTATCAAAAGGAGGTTCTTAACCAAGACCAACAGAAAAGTGCAATTTTTGCCCATAAAAGGTGCAATAGCATATTTAGGAATATGTACATTTCAGAGATTCAGGTTAGCCTATAGGCTAGGTAGACTTCCTGTAAACTATAACACTTTTGTTTTTTAAAGTATAACAACAATACTTTCAAGTACATTCAGAACATTGGNGTCCAAGCCCCTACTGACTGAGCCACTGCCGGACTGTTCACTCTGCTATCGCTAGTCCAGTCTAGTACTAGGAGCAGTTCTGTTGTGCACAGCTGACAGCCAATGCTGTCAGCTGTGCACAACAGAACTGCTCCTAGTACTAGACTGGACTAGCGATAGCAGAGTGAACAGTCCGGCAGTGGCTCAGTCAGTAGGGGCTTGGACTGTGAGCCGCAGGGTCGCCGGTTCAAGTCCCCGAACAGACCTAAATATTGGGTGTTTCTCAATGTGGAGGACGCTTGCTTGGTAGCACACGTCTTCCGAGTCACTTCTTTCAGAAGCTAGGCATTTGGAAAACGAAGAGTGCAACAGGCGAGCAGGTGTGCGTCATATGAGAGGCCCCGCCTTACATTTTCCGCCATAGATTTTGTGAAATTGGTCCGTGCGCAAAGCATTGTGGGGATTTTAAGGCCGCGGTGTCTACACAGGTGCAGCCTATGCTGGACATTGGAACAGTCCTTCGGCGGGACTCGATGACGTAGTATGCTTGAAATAGTGGCTCTGGAGCATCCTTCCTCGACATTGAGAAGCACCCATGGAGTGTGGACTACTCCTTGGAGAGGTCCCAGTTCACCTCCTGCCCTGCCGTGGTGCCCTTGTGCAAGGCACCGGACACCCCCCCACTCCCGTTGCTCCCCGGGCGCTGTACAATAGCTGCCCACTGCTCCTAGTACTAGACTCCTGGTGCTAGGATGGGTTAAAAGCAGAGAACACATTTCCCTGTGTGTGCTGTGTGCCCTGCATGTGTGACCATTAAAGAGGGTTTCATCCCTCCCAATATTATTATTATCATTATTAACAGGTTCAGGAGGGGTAATTAATCGATCGCAGGTGGCGTCATGCTCGCGGACGGATAAAAAAAGATCAAACCTAAATGGGTCGCGAAATATACTTTGGCGGTCGTTAATGTACCTGGGCAGGCCCCGCCCAAGTAAAGTCTATGTGTGGGAAACCCTGGGTATCGATGTGATGTAGAAGTCATATTTGTCAGTGTAGGAAAACCTCACTTTTTAGGCAAGGTTATGTGATCTTAAATCAGGGGTGTCCAAACTGTTTTCACAGAGAGCCACATACAGAAGGATATGCGAAGGGCTGGGCCGCTCACTAGAGGTATACTGCCTCATAAGTTCAGTTATAAGTTAGCAAAATCAACCAAAAGTAGGTAAATGATGCTTAATGAGCCTAAATCACAGCTAAAGTATTTCAATTATTTTGTGAGCAGCACTTTCCTTAAAACAGAAGCCTTAGATTGCTTATCATAAGAGGGCATTTAGGGTTTATTTCAAGCTTGTTATGAAAATAAGTTATGGGCTTTTTTTGTATTAACTTAGATTTGTTAGAACACGTTTTCAACTTTAACTGACTGAATCTATTTGAAAAGTTGGCTTATTAACACGTGATTTTTACTGTGTAATATCTGTTTTCGTCTATATTTAAGAAGAGGGCCTTACTCCATTATACTTTTTTAACTCCGACACCCCTCTCTTAAAGCTTTTGGGGATTAGATTTCCAGAGCAACGGTCCCCTTGCTCTTCTCTCAACGCTGTGATACAAACGTCCTTGTCTCCTTTGTCCTCCAGGCCAGATCCACAAGAGGGAGCAGGAGATCGCCGAGCTGAAGCAGAAGATAGCGGAGGTGATGGCGGTGATGCCGAGCCTCTCCTACTCCTCGGACAGCAACAACATGAGCCCCGTCACCCCCCACTACTCCTCCAAGTTCATGGACAATAGTCCCTCCTCCCTGGACCCCAACGCCTCAGTCTACCAGCCCCTCAAGAAGTGACTCTGACAGAACTTTGTCCTCTTTTGGGTTTATTTCTGAGTTGACCAGCCCCTGACAGTTTTTGCACTCTGATGTTACCACACGGCGCTCACAAGCCCTCCAGACATCCTTTGTTTTTTGTTGGATTATTATTTCGAGAGGGTTGTGAACGATATTTTCTGTGGTGAGTTTGGGGATTTAGCCATTTAGACAGTGTTATCTATTTTGAAGGGGGAGAAAGGAACACTATTTGTTAGCCAAATGTTTACTGATGGGCCGTCATGCATCGCTTCATCTTCTCTTGGTGTCAGAATATCCCCCCCCTATACATATCTTCTTTAATATTAAACTGACACACAGGTGTTTTCATTTTAAAAAACAATTGGATTTTCCTAAAACTCACCTGTAAAGTGTTGCCCAGCGAGAGATACATGAATGTAAAGCTATTCATGTTTGTCCACCACCGTTATCTAAAATCAGTGATTGTATTGTTTTAGTTACGGCAATGTACATTTTCTTCTAAAAATTGTGATATTGAAACGTTTGCTGTGTTCTTCAGGTATTCCAATACAATTTATCCTCTGGAATAGTACCAGGATTATCAGTTAGTGGACGAAGCAGATGATGTCATGTCCTAAAAATGAAATAAAACGGGCCATTGCTACTGTAGATTCGACCTGGCACTGCCAAAATATCCACCCGTTTGCTGCAGACAACCTTTCCTTTCCTTCTGGACCAAATTAGACCCCGTTAGGCCATATCGTTCTCACAAGTCAATGATGTCGAAGGTAACTGCTTTTACCGTTATTTGCAGATTTTTACAGTGCCTTCTCTTTTTTAAGATGCAAAAACGACATAATCCTGGGATCTAAAAGCATAATTTCTCTATCTAGCTCTGATTCGCCTGGTTTCCATTCAAGATTTCTGATCCTGTCAATTCAGTATTCAAAGGTTAAAACAATGAGAGACAGTTTCTTTCCAACACAGACTTAAAAGGGAAAACAAAACGTTGGATATGGCACATGTAATTTCATAGTGACGCAGTCTTGGTACGCCAAACAACCACCAAACTGATTGTCTATGCCGAGAGTTGGCATTTAGTTGTTTACAACGATGTACATTACTTATTAAATGAGGAATGTTTGTTTATTTCATTTCAAGTGCCAAGTGTTGATGTTCAGTTTCCATCCATACTCGATGTAGCTAGCATAATGTTTGCAGAACGGTGCTGTTATTTCTTTGTCATTATTGGGATGGTGTTGTGTTTACAAAGTTCTGGGCTGATGTGTTCAGTCGGACTGATTGTGTTTTCCACATGTTTATTTATTTGTTCCAGATTTTTCTTCACCTCCTTGATATTTCCCATCATTCAGTTGAGTTCCTATATTTTTCTACCAGGAAGGATTCTGTGAATGTGTTGTGTTGGGAAAAGGTTTCCCGCCCCCCCCCGAACCATTTGACCATGTTGTGCTGTCATGTTGCCTACCTGGGGGAAAAAAAAGTATTATTTGTGGATTGCTCTGGTGTTGTGAATTCAGTTCTCGAAGTTGCTTTTATAAGTTTGTGGAATGAAAAGAAGGTTTGAAGAAAAGAAAAAAAAGTGCTTTGTTTTATCTTTTTTTCATTGTTCCACCATGTTTGTTTTCTTTACTCAAAGTGATGGTGGCTGTGTCACTCTGTTCACTTTGACCATCACTATTAAAGAAAGTCTTGCTGGTGGCAATGCAAGCTGTTCAGTATGTGAATGTGTCCTCATCTGTGTGTCTTATTTCACTTGTTATAACATTTGCAAGATCCAGAGGTGGAAGTAGTACTCAGATCTTGTACTTGAGTAAGAGTAGAAGTACTCAGATCTTGTCCTTGAGTAAAAGTAGAAGTACTCAGATCTTGTCCTTGAGTAAAAGTACTCAGATCTTGTACTTGAGTAAAAGTAGAAGTACTCAGATCTTGTACTTGAGTAAAAGTAGAAGTACTCAGATCTTGT
>NW_011342792.1:97767-102989 GCF_000735185.1 Notothenia coriiceps | reverse complement strand
TGTTGAACGGTCTGTTTAAAATGAATCGAAGCATCAGACTAAAAAAGCTTTTGAAAATAACCGAATATTTCGATTAAGGTAAAAAAATAATATCTGACTCTGAAAGAGTCAGTGCCTCACCACACGTCACTGCTACATACATCCTATAAGAGTATAATACATATGTATAATATCAGTTAAAATAAGTGCTTCAACATAGTTAACATTGCTGGAGGTATGCACAAATATTGATAGATGTCTTGTAATGCAGTATTGAGGAACCTGCGACCCAAGTTTTTCATTCACTGCATAACTACACCGTAGTTGTGTATAATATGATATGTCAATAAACCTTAGAAAATCTTGAGATCTTGAAAGGGATGTGCAAAATGGTCATTATATACAGTCTTTAATTAACTATTAGTAGAGAATAACGAGTAATGAATATACTTTATAGGGATCCTATTAATATCTAATAATACAAATAATCAAATTCAATAACATACTTTAACCACCAGGTGTCCCTTTCTATCAGCTGTGCACCTTTATGGTGTAAATACAGCCTATCTACCAATTGGATCAAATATAAAAGTCAGCCGAATTAGTGTTGATACTGCAAAGGAGACGTATTGTGTGAAAAGAAATGTAAGATGTTGTTTAATTGCTGATATATTTATGATCCACGTCACGTTTTCAGTGTTGGCGGCAGTTCCTCATGTTTGTCTAGAAGTCTTCTCATCAGGGCTCTATAAATAGAGAACTACGGCAGATATGTAATATTTAATGCAACCGAACCGTGTATTATAATGCCGTTATGTGATGACTTTCAAAGAGAAAAGCAAGCACACACAATAAAGTATTATTATTATTATTTTTAAATGTTTTCGGTCTGTTTCTGGTATTTGTTAATGACGATGTGATGTGAGATGTGAGACTGGAATTGCACAGGGGAAAATAACGTATCTTTAGATGCGGATTTTGTTAAACTAATACGTTTGCGCTGTGGACCAACACTATACATTGACGGGGAAGGGGGTAGCAATAAAGATAACACCATTAAACAGTTACACAACATAACAGAAATAATATCGATAGCAGCGTCCCTAGCAACCACCTTGGTAACAATGAAAACGTTCTATGGACGCAATTTCCTGAAGTAATCTTCGTAATAACTAGCAAACTAAAGATCAAGTACATCCACTGCACACATAATCTGAAATAACAACTCATATTTCTCGCATCAAATGACATCAAAACGCATTTTAATGGCCAAACTAACTTTAAAATAGGCATTTTCCACCGAGAATAAAACGAAGTTCGGCCAAGTTATTTTTTTCTACAGGGAGAAATTTGAAGACCATGTGACATAGACACCAGCCATTGGAATGAATGGTGAAAAAAAGCGTAGGGATTTTACAATTTCAGAGGCGTTTTTGTAGAAATACTACGTCCTACGTTGTGGACCAACGTAGTTATTACACATTTTTTTGTGAGACTGGGTAGCAACAACCCAAAACACTTCCATTAAACGCACTGCACTATTAAAAACGATGCAAATATAAAAACACAAATGTGCAAAAACATTCAAATGAAGAGACATCTTCACCAACCTGACAACACATGTGCAGCATTTAGAAAACATTCACCAACTTGCTGATACATGCGCTGGGATATACTAAAAGTGCTGTATAAACAAAACGCTGCAAGAAGCTCAAAACACAACGGAAACGGGCACACTAAAAAGTGATGCACACCGCTGGCACCAGAGTGCCTGTCGACATTCGGGGATTATGAAGTTGGCCAACTGTCACTGGAAACTGACCTAAAATTGGCTTATGATTGCTTCCAATATATGTTTTTGGCCATTGTGGCACATTTGCAATGGTCAGCCACCATATTAATGTCCTTAGTCAGGATAAAATATCGACTTCCAGCAGTTATTTTCGTTGTATTCTTTGTCTGGACATTTTCCAAAGTAAATATAATAACTTTACTTTATGATACTAAATCATCTCTAGCTTCTGTAAACGTAGTATGTGAAAATGCATGTATGTACAGTTGCAACTACTGTCTTGTGTCATATTTGCTGCGCTCAATGGCACAGAAATAAAAGCTGCCACATACAGTGTTGGATCACAGATGCGCAGATCTCTGTGTCCACACAGAATCATCAGGGCAGTGATATATCAAAGTGACACTGAACAGCTGGTCAAACCTTTGGCTGTGCCTCAAGTCAATAGACCTCAGTGTACAATGCTGACTTTGAAAAACACAGTCAGTTCCAGATCAGCGCCTCATGCCAACCTCTGCAAGGCTGACCCTGAATAATAAAAAAAAAAGCTAACAGTTGAGAATAACTTATCAATATGTTTGCAGATTTGTCTACGTTGCTGGCCTCACACACACACACACACACACACACACACACACACACACACACACACACACACACACACACACACACACACACTTTGTCCTTGAGAGGCAGCTCATTAGGTTCCATGCGCCTGAGGGAACCGCTAAAACAAGCAAACACTTTGTCCAAGCCCTTATGGCTGCTAACGGAGCAGACAACACATTAGTGAGGCTAGAGATGGAAACTGAAGAGGTGGGGGTCTCTGTTTGTGTGTGTGTGTGTGTGTGTGTGTGTGTGTGTGTGTGTGTGTGTGTGTGTGTGTGTGTGTGTGTGTGTGTGTGTGTGTGTGTGTGTGTGTGTGTGTGTGATAGAGTTATTGAATCCCTCCATCACTATTCATTAACCTACAGTGCAGCATATGCCCTGGGCTAGTTAGTGTATGCAACGTGAGACAGATCACACACGCTGGGCTATTCATTTTTTTTGCTTTTGACAAAGGGGATTTAGGAGCCCAGCAATCCCCCTCAATGAGACAGTAATGAAATACACCTTTTTGATTCTGTCTGTCATTTTCCTATACTTTAAAACAAACTTACCCACAGGCAGAAAGAAAGAAACACTCACACAAAGACAGTTATTTTCTTCAATCTGGATTTTGCACAGGTGGCAGATATAGGGAACATCCCGCTCCTCCAACATTGAACCGGCTAACTGGTTTATGTGTAGCACCACCCCCAGCACTCTCTCTGTTTCCCTGCCTCATTGTTTTTTATTAATCTCTCATACACCCATACCTGCAGCTGCCATCTCACACACGTGTGTTTGTGTGTGTGTGTGAGATGGCAGCTGCAGGTATAAAGGTACACACGCCCGAAACCAGCACACACAAAAAAAACACAAAGATAGCCGCAGCCCTGTTGCTACTAATAGCGAGCCTCAGTCTGGTGGATTAAAGGTTTAATCCCTCACAGGCAAGAGGGGCTGAGATGAGATTGCAGCAGCCGGCATGCAGCCGAGTTGGATGAGTAGGGGTGTGAGGTGCGTGCAGGAGACGAGCAATGACTTACTCAGCTGTTTCCACACACACTTTCACTCCGATGGCCACCTTAAGGTCCCCCTCGATAGTTTTTCCACCTTAAAACTCTCTGTTTTGCATCTCCTCACATTTGCCAGTGTCTCTTCCCTCTGTGTGATTCTCTTACCGCCCTCCCGTGCTGGGATATGTTTGATCTCAGCACTTGGAAATGTTGATCAGGTTAATTGCTCTCTCGGAGGACGCTGTGAGTAGACGGACTGGACGGGATGGAATAAAGAGCAACGGGAGGGGGCTCAGGGAAAAAGAGAGTGAAGAACATGGAATGCAGGAGGTGAAGGGGATAAGGGATTTGTTTGGGAAAAGGATGACAACGGGGGAACATCGCAGGAGTGAAATGAAAAGGAGAGGACAGGTTGATAAAACACTATGGTGATACAAGAAGACAATATGTCTATGACAACAAGATAATTATTAATTAATTAATAATCATATTAATTAAACATCCAAAGGCTGTCTGATCTGTGTTTCACCTGAAACTGTCACTGTAAAAAACATGAGACTAAAAACAAATCCCTCGGTTTACAGAAGAATGATCTGCTGCAATGCCAGGCCAAACTGTAAAAGCCACAGTATCGACCAAATACGAGGCTGTACAGATGAGGATTCACAGCAAAGGTGACAACAACACAGTTTTTTTAACACATTCAGCCACAATGACCTTGACAAACAGCTTAAAGACACAGTCTAACTGGATGGTCTTGGTATGAGTGGCTATCTTTACTAAATAAATAGACCGATTAACAATCACCTTGCTGGAATTTGAACAGGATTTCAAGAAAAATAAGAGCCCACAGCTATGCTTCTGCTACAGCTATTTGAGATACATGTTGCTAACATGCTCACAATGATAATAAAACACGCTGATGTTAAGAGAGTAATGTTTACCATGTTCACCATCTTAGTTTTGTGTGATAGCATGCTTACATTCACTGATCAGCACTAACTAAACATGTGATCAGATAATTTGGCTATGTGCAACTCGATCAAAGTGATAACAATTCACTAAATGTATGTACCAAAAGTCACAGCAACCCATCCTGCAACTGAAGAGTCAGGGGATCACCAAAATCAATAGAATTGCATTGAAATACATCGTCTGGGCACAGAGGATGACTGTATTAGTACATGTTGAGTTATATTACACCATAAGGACACAATCTGGGGATCATGAATATCTGAAAACTTTCATAGCAGTAGGCCTACATCTAACAGTATAGATCAGGGGTTGGCAACCCCTGGCACGCGTGCCAGCATTGGCACTCGGCACCGTAACCAGTGGCACACTAGGAATAAGTGGAATAAGTGTGCAAAAATATTTAAATTGTATTTTCGGATCCTGAACGAGACCGCCGCCAGAGCGCGTCTCCCCGTTACCTGCAGACGGAAGCCATGCACGCAACGCAGCCCCGCTCTCTTTGACTCCAGGTGACTTTCTGCCGCTTTCCTCCGTGGTGCATTGCTGATCGTTTCACCACGGAGGAAAGCACTTCACTAATTGCAGTACCCATAAGGAGCTGTACAAATGCCGCAGTTTTTGCGTGGCTGTGTATTTAGTTGAAAGCCCAGTGGCGATCTGCTCACCTCTCATCGAAATAATATGCTACAAAGGGGCGGACTGGCCATCTGTGTGTTGAACTTTCCTGTCGGCTCCCAGACCGTAGTCGAGGAGGGCAGAAGCAACAAGCTTCAGGTTCAATAACCCACTTTAGCTTAAATAACTGGAGAGAGGCGAGCTCTTCTTGGGAGGCCGTTGCATTTATTTAGCTGTTCTTCTGTTTCACAAAATACATC
>NW_011342792.1:95615-97740 GCF_000735185.1 Notothenia coriiceps | reverse complement strand
CAAATAGACAGAATGACAAAAGCGCTTCCAGAGTTCATACTTGAAGATTTAGGTACAGTTATCGATACAATAGTGTGTCTTAATCGAGAGAAGGAATAATACAAACATGCACTTGAACTATTATGCATATGATCGGAACTTGAGATTTTACGTATAAGGAGCTAAAGTGGTGGACGGTAGGGTGATGTATGTGTGCGGGGCTTACGAATATAAATTTGGTTATAAATTGAGGGAAGGTGGGGCCTATTTTCGATGCACGATTCTTCCGGGGAAAAGGATTAGGTGTTTGCAACCCAAACTTTCATTGTAATTCCTTGCCGGTAATTTCTCGACAAGCACCAATGCACACACGATTGAAATAGGCCGTAGGATCCGGACTTAGACAGATAGGCATTTGCGAAGGGTTTAAGATGACTAAAATCGGCTATTAGAAGTGCCTTAGGTTGAATTGTAGGAAATTATGTGTAACAATTAACTGAGTCTACACGGACCTATTATTAGGCGGTTATATTTATTAAATTTGCAGAAGAATGGAAATTTTCCTGCTTGCTAGATAAATACGACGTTTGAGATGACCCGTACGATCGGCGGTCTATCGGGGCGTTCCAGTCGCCGTTTGATTGAAGGCCCCCTTGATAAACTCTCGAGGTGCTAGACCGTAAAACCAACATTTTTTTTTGATCCAGGGTTACCACAACTTGCCTCTAGACATTGAGAAGAGTGATATACGCGCGACCCAATCTGCATAACGAAATTTTCCCCGGAATAATACGGAAAACCCCAAAAGGGAAGAGGACATCACCACAAAATAATCCAAACACACGGTACATTTATCAGACGGTTTCCGTTTTTAAGGTTCAGGTGCGTCCTCCCTTTACGGGGAGGTAAAACCAAAGAAACAAAATCAAGGCGATTGTATAAACTGTAGTGAGTCGCCGAACCTGACCGGTAGACGCGTATTGGGCCACGCCGACTACAAGGAAAACGCCCGATTAGTGTTGCAAATTATATGCGAAAATAAAGACTACGTTTCGCAAGTCCAGTTCATGCACGCATAAAAGACGACGGTGAACTATGAATTTGTAACAACGAGACCAGTCCTGGGCGGGGTTACATAAAAAAACAAACTAACGAACACCCGACCAGACCCCGGTTTTACTGTGCCGGCTAAAAAAACCAGGTTGTCGGGACGCTGTAGTGCTACGCAGTGTGAGTACCCGGAAAGATAACCGGAATCCGCGAGGTATGTGATAACGATGCATTATCGATTTCACGCGCCTGTAAGAATAATTCGCCAAACTGGTCAGTATTGTCTCGTCCGGTCGATTGGTTAGTCTAAATCTGACCCGAGACCAAAGTCTGTCTCCTCCACTTTTCTCGCACGACGTCCGTTCCGGTCATACTCCTATTTTCATTTCTTCGGAAACAACTCGTAATTCGTACCTCTAGTAGAAAGTCGATCTCCATTGTTTTATGTTTAATACCTTTGGACGTGTAATACTCGGTATTATAAAAGGAGAAGTTACATGGAACGACCTTACGTGTTGTAACAGTTGGTGTAACGAAGAACTTGAACTTAGTAGATATGGTCCCCAGCCGAGTTGGAAAACTATACTATCACGGTAAATTTTTTTTTTTTACAATAGTCGCGACGGTTGGTACCTACTATTATTCTATTGCTAGCTCTTAATAGTTTGCCCCCCCTCCCCCCCCACCTCCTCGAACTGCCCGAGCGGTTTGATAGGTCGGTCCCCGCCCGCCCTCGGAGCGTCACACACCTCGGACATTCGCGGTTGAATGGTACTACCGCTTAAATTGTTCGGTTTAAATTTATTAACCAAATTGCCCGTATTATTATTCCTGCTAGCAGGAAAGACACTAAGAGGTCTTGTGTGTACAATACTATTAATCCCAGTACGTCCCTCACTCCACTCTAGCCGACTGGGAAATTCTACTCCCTCTCCTCTCTCTTCTGCGCTCTCTCCTCTCTGCCTCCTCTCTCGTCTCTCTCTCTCTCTTCTCTCTCCTCTCCCCCCCCACACCGAAACAGGCACTCGTAACCAAGACACCCGACATCTCGCCTGTCACGTCGACACATAAAAGACCTTCACTTTGCCCCCCTTTT